>NW_020837973.1:8101416-8110854 GCF_003676395.1 Aethalodelphis obliquidens
AGGAGAAGGAGAAGGAGGAGTAGGAGAAGGAGGGGAAGGGGAAGGAGAAGGAGAAGGAGAAGGAGAAAGAGAAGGAGGGGAAGGGGAAGGAGAAGGAGGAGGAGAAGAAGAAGAAGTAGAAGAAGAAGAAGGAGGAGGAGGAGGAGGAGGAGGAGGAGGAGGAGAAGGAGAAGAAGAAGGAGAAGAAGAAGAAGGAGAACAAGAAGAAGAAGAAGGAGAACAAGAAGGAGAACAAGAACAAAAAGAACAACAACAAGAAGAAGAAGAACAAGAAGAAGAACAAGAAGAAGAAAGAGTAGGGTAAGGAGGGTGAGGAGGACGAGGACAAGGAGGAGGAGGAGGAGGAGGAGGAAGAAGAGACAAAATTACCTGGGCACTTTCCCCCCTAATCACTGTGTCTCCTTCCGGCCAAAAAGTAGATGAGGAACAGACACAGGATGCTCAGGACGACCAGCAGAGGCTGTAGAATTCTCAAGCCCATCTTATGCACAACTAAGACCTTTTTAACCAAATTGCATTGTACAGGTAGACACCTTGGCTACAGCAAGAAGAGGCTCTCAGTGAAGACATTTCACCTCATGTCTGAAATGTCCTCCCTAACTCAGAGTCAGAGACTTTTGCAAGACCATGTGCCTTTGGTGTGGTCACCCTGAGCCTTTTATCATGTTCTATAGCCATGTTGATGCCTCTATCAGCTGGCTTTTGCTGAAAATTTAACTATCTCCAAATTTAGTGGCTTAAAATGACAGCCATTTATGTAGCTCATGATTCTTGCAGGTTAGTCATTTGGGTTGGGCCTCAGCAGGGCTCACTTGGCATCCACATTCAACTGCAGGTCAGGTAGGTTGGCTGGCTGTGAGCTGGGGGATTGGGGTGATGGCCACATCTCCCTCTTCATCTGGCAGGCTAGCCTGGTCATGTTCACACAACACAGCAGGCTTCCAAGTGGACAAGTGATCCTTGCAAGGCCTCTTGAGCTGAGCCTCTTAACCAGCACAGACCACTTCATCCACATTCTTGTGATCAATGAATCACAGCCCAGTCCAGACACCAGCAGTGGGGACATAAGCTCCACCTCTCAATGAGAGGAACCATGGCATCACTTTGTGAGGCATGGGATACAGGAAGGGGAATCATTGTAGCTGCTTTTTGAAGGCAACCCACAACGTGCCCCTAACAGGAGACCCCAAAATTGTAAATACAAGGAAATAAACATTCAAAGGCTCTCAATTCACAGGGCTAAACTTCCTAGAGGGACACAAGGAACATGATGTTTTTGTTTTGTTTTTTTTTTTTTTGCTGTACGCGGGCCTCTCACTGTTGTGGCCTCTCCCGTTGCAGAGCACAGGCTCCGGACGCGCAGGCTCAGCGGCCATGGCTCACAGGCCCAGCCGCTCCGCGGCATGTGGGATCCTCCTGGACCGGGGCACAAACGGGTGTCCCCTGTATCAGCAGGCAGACTCTCAACTACTGTGCCACCAGGGAAGCCCGGAACATGATGATTTAATGACTTCAGTGCCATGTATTATTCAAACAGAGAGAGAGTTTTCACTAGAGAAAACATACCCTAGTGAATTGAAATGCATCTGTATCCTTCATCATCGTGTACCCCCCTTTTCTTTAGAGCTCCTCAGTTACTATTTTAGGTAGATAGAAGGAAGTTTGATTCAACAGGAAGGAAGGCTGTAGCCCTTATGTAACCTCAGATGAGGATTGCTGAGGGAGGTCTAGGGATGGATAAGGGAGACATAGAGACATCTCAATGAGTCTGCGTCAAGAGAAGGTTCTGAGTTTTTGGTATTTAAAACAAAGGATTATTTATATGCTTGAGTTCACCATCCCTCGAACATGAGGCTATCAGGTTAAGTCACATGTTTCTCCAGATCCATTTCATGTGGCTTAATTTTATAGGGTGAGAGCAAATAACTGGGAAAATAACAATACTCTCAAAAATAAAGAATTGAGTAGAAGCACATCAGAATTGGTCAGTAAATTTATTAAAAATACTTCTCCTTGGGCTCCATTCTTAGATATTATGACCCCAAAAGTTTGGGCTTTAGTACAAAAACCTGTAATTTTAGTCAGTGTCCCAGTTTGACCAAGTTTAGTTTTATTATGTAAGAAATGGGACTAACTGTATCTGCTCCGTGCCATTTAAAGGGGTGAACAAATAAGCATGGATGGGTGCAGCATGTTTACCTGAGGTTCCTTTAAGCAGATCTTATAAGCCAGATTAATCAGAGGAAAAAACTCTGAAATAGTCAAGCTTATATAGGGCACATTCCTACCTTACTTTCCAGGATTTCTATTTTCTCTTGCCATCTACTGATCACGCATTAAAACCTAGTACCTTCATGTTACCCCAGGTGTACTGTAGGATTGCACACAACTGCAAGTTACAAAGACTCAAAAAATAATACTAAGATAGAAATGTATTTGTTGTCAGTAAGGAGCCCAGCACTGACATGAAACCATATGGGATTCCATTTTTCCCACCTCATCTTGTGGCCACTATTCAACTTCATGGTGTAAGGTGGAATTGGGTCTCCAGCAATCACTGGAAGAAGGATAAGGAAGAAGCATATATCCCTTTCCTTTAAAGAAACTTCCTAGAGTTTGCACTTTTCACTTCCACTTACACCCCATTCATCAGAAATTAGTCACATGGAAAGGAAATCACTAGAAAAGAAGACTGGAAGATACAATCTCTCTCTTAGACTGAGAGAAGGGAGCTGAATTTCTATGGAAGAAGGAGAAACAGGAATCATAGAACAAGAAATCCCTGACTTAACCAGGCTATGTCAGAACATCTACCCATGTTCACAGACTATAAAAAGTTTTATGCACAAAGGTGTTCACTACAGGACTATTCATAATAATAGTAAATATTGGGAAATACATCAAATGGTCCACAATGGGAAATCATTAAGTCAACTATGGTACATCAGTTTAATGAAGTAACATAGAACCATCAGAAATGTTGGTTATGAAGATCACATAATCATTTTCAACTTGAAATAGTATCTAGCTGTTTCCAACTTCTCTCCTAAATGAAGCATGAAACTCATAGCACTAAAAACTAAAAATGAGGGACAGACTGATTCTGCAGTCTTGGAGGAAATAGCCATATGTAGCACGAAGAGTTTAAGATAAATCCACCCAGGCTTCAGTTCATGGCAACCTCAAATGTTACTTTATAAAACAAATTAATTCTAAAAGTGAAAACAAAAAGACTAAAAGAAGAAGACATTTTCCATCCCCTAAACAGTGTCCCAAGACACTGACATTCTGGCCCATAATCCAAGGCCACTCTTGAAGCACTGGCAGATGAGTGGGCTTTACTTCCCATCAACATTCTTATGCTCTCTTGCCATTGTCAACTGATATCTACACAGAAATACAAATCCCAGGAAACAGCTTGGCAGGAAGTAAAGAGGAAGATGCTAGCAGAACCTTGGTGCTTTCTGGTTGATGCTGTCTTGGGGTTAAAACTTTAGAGGTGGGGGCAGAGACAGAGACTTGACAGCAGTGCAAGCCAAGAATTGTAGCTTTTCATATACTTCATTGGATCTGAGTATAAGAAACTACACAGGCAGGGTCTCTCTCAGGAGAACAGATGTACAGGAGGAAAGATTTAGAGACTGGGAATCCTAGCAGGAGGACATCAACAGCACCCCCTTCCAACTGTAGATTCAAGGAGAGATCCATTCATCTCACAAATGGGCAGAAAGAAGATTCAAGAACACCCTCGCTTGCCTTCTTTCTTCACAAGCACTCTATTGGAACAGATGTTTCCTTGTTTGATGATGAGTATCAATGAAAACACTACTTCAAATCTGAAAGTTCAATGGTGGAACAGATCTTGGATGAACACTTTGCATTGGACAGATGAATTTTGCAGCCATTATTTGCCAATTTTAGAGGAATGCAAGGTCTGGCTATTTTGAAACACCTGCAGAATATCCATAAGGCAAAAATGAAAGATGCGAAAACAAGAGCATGATAATAAATGGGAGATGGTGGAGTAGGGTTGCAAAGAGATTCGAGATACTATGACAAAGTTACAATTGCAAGGAGGGATAAACGCTTTTGCTGCTGTAGAAAGGAGACAGTGATGAGAGGCTAAAACTGGACGTCTCTCTCAAAATGAAAACATCCCCTCCACCCCAAAAAAAAATCTGAACTTGGAAAAACAGAATAAGAAAAGTATGAACTTATGTTTTTAAAAAAATAACTACAAAACATCACTATGAAAAGAAAAAGGACTTGAACAAAGACAGATTTTCTGTTTTGTGTTTTGTTTCACTTTGTTTTTTTGATTAGAGACTTAAAAATAGAAAGGAAACAAGTCTCCCTCTGTTGGTAGGAGTGTAAAACGCTGTGACATTTCTTGAGAGGAGGCACTTTGGAAGTATATCACAGTGTTTCCCAACTTTTTTTCTTTTATCATCTTCATCCCCTCTTCAGACATTTTAGATTTGTTCTCCAATTGCCCCCTACCCCAAAATTTGAATACTACAGGTTTGCTGAATATCTGTTCATGTACTATATGTGTAACTGTGCTCTTTACATAGAAGAAGAAAGTTTTATCCACCCTCTCCCAAAAAAATGTTATAGATGCATGGATTTTCAATATACACCCTATAGAAATCAACCAAAATCACTTTTATGCTCCAATTGTTATGACTGGCCAATGGGAGCACTTTCTAGCTTAACCATGTGTCCTTTTGTCGATTAATCTGAGAAATCTTCCTTGTTCTCTGGCATAACAAGCTGTTCCAGTCTCAAGTTGTACCTTTCCTAGCCTGAAATAAGTCATTTATCTAAGATGCCATGGTCCCCTCTGGAGTGAATAGTATCAATATTAAAGGCCAAGATCTGATTGTAAGGGGTGCTCATTACAACTGAGGTGATATTGTTTCTAGGTCATATCAGTGGACAGAAATAAAAAATGTAATTTTTAAATTATAAATATATAAGCTATTTTCAATTTAACTTTACCATTACACTGTTCTTAGCTTTATCTTACAACATATATAAAATAAATTTAAAATAATGACACTAATATTATAACTACTAATAAAACCACTGAATGAATTTTACAATTTTTTACAACTCTTTTATCTTTAGATGAATGTTATTAAAGATTTATATTTAGTACTATACATTAGTCACTTGAAATAAATCCTTTCTCTGTTATGTTACCAATTTGATATACAAGTATATCTGTTTCAATTTGCTTTAAAATTTACTAATACCTATGTGATTCAAAAGTTAATGAAAGAAGGAATACACTGAAGTGTTTCAGTAGGTAAATATTTCATTGGTTCCTTGTTTATTGTTTCACTGTTTGTTTTTACAAATATGTACATAAGAAATAAAAATGTCTCACTTAACTTAATATATATTATAGATAAGTTAGCAGCTTTTAAAAACTCATACAAGATATTTTTTATAGCTACACAGCAGTTTGCTTTATTTTTTTTTCAGTGATCATGTACTACTTTTGACCTTAAAACATAGTTTAAGGGAAGCAGCTGCATAGCACAGGGAGATCAGCTCGGTGCTTTGTGACCACCTAGAGGGGTGGGATAGGGAGGGTGGGAGGGAGGGAGATGCAAGAGGGAAGAGATATGGGAACATATATATATGTATAACTGATTCACTTTGTTATAAAGCAGAAACTAACACACCATTGTAAAGCAATTATACTCCAATAAAGATGTAAAAAAAAAAAACATAGTTTGAAAAATTTTTTTAATTGAGACACATTTTAGCCTTAACCTTGCTTGTCCTCTAAGCAGCATTTGGCTTTTCCCTCCTTTTGGAAACATTATCTTTTTCATTTCCATGGAACACGCTCCTTGATTTTCCTGCCACCAAATTCTCAGGTTCCTTTGAAGTCTCCTCTTCTCCTTACCCCTTAAATGTAAGTGTTCTTTGGGAACTTCCTGATTTGATTCATATCCTCATTATTCTGTGCTTGAAGCTAAAAAATCTTGTGAGTGTCTAACTTGTAGCGTCATGTAGAGATAGGTGGGAAAAAATCATTCTGAATGATACAGTTGGATTCCAGATCATTGTAAACAGCTGTCTATTCTTAATTAAAGGCAGTAAATCATACTTTATCATATATTCATATTCCCAAACTTCTGTAAATCATAAAGATGATGCATTAACCTTGAAACATCACACTTAATAACAAGACCCCAAAAATAAGGTATAGCCTCTTGTATTATTTCAGGTTAGTAGAGAATAGTTTTATTACATCTATTTGGTATATGGACTCTTCTCTGTAGGCACATTCACTGTGAGGCTAAGATTACAGAAGTGCTATGTCATGAATACAGAGGAAATGTGTTTCTGCAAAGTGTGAGTGATAATTAGCCATTGATAAAGGACCTCAGCTGTGTTGAGAACTTGAAATAAATGGATTTATGTCCAAATAGAAGCCAGTAAATGTAAGCTTACATACCACTAGGGAGAAAAGTTACTTCAAAGTAATGATTGTTTAGCCAGAGGCCAAAATTTCTGCAAAAGCTCTGAAATAAAAATTTTGAATAATCAAAGGCATTAAAGGCTCTTGTTTTATTAAGTTATAGCTCTGATAATTCCTACTAAAAACAAAACAAAAATGGCATGCCACGACAAGTGGGTAACATAAAGAGACAAGAATCATGGAACAGGAAAGGCTTCCAGACATGCTACCCAGTCATTCCTCTGAGAACATCTCAAGACTTTGAGACTTTATCCTATCTTTGCAATCATAGACAAAAACATTTCTCCTCCTCCAAAGTCATTTATATGATTCCAAATGAAAATCTCCTCTTGATGACCAATTAATTTAACTATAATTGTTGAAATTAGAATCCAGATATATCTCTTTTTCTGCTTTTGATTGCAAGAGAGGACAATGACCCCTACTAATTTCTGCCTCAGCACCCTGCTGGAAAGGAAGAAGCCTGGGCTGCCAAACCCCAGTTGAGGGGTCAGGTCCTGGAGGGACAGGAACTGTCCCTTCAGCTCTAGATCTGTCCAAGTAATCCAGACAAGAAGACCCTACAGAGATCAGGACAAGAAGTATAATTGAAGTATAAGTCAAAATCAGAGGCAGTACAGCAGCAGAAACAGGGGGTTCAGAAGAGAAGGCAACAGAGATGGGGGAGATAACCTGAACAACGGTATGAGGTCACATGGGCTGTTGTGTACAACACCTGCAGCTCTGTCTGTGGAGGGAAGCAGTAGATGTTAATTGCACTAGGCTTGCTCAAGGAGTTACTGAATAAAGAGAGACAAGACAGGCAGATAGATGGATGGATAGATAGGTAGATAGATGATAGATAGATAGATAGACCAATAGATAAAAGCAGACATCTGGGTATCAAATTATCAAATCTTTCTTGGAAGATTCCTTTGCTGGAATCTTGTTGGAAAGGATCTTGAGGTCTATCTGATACCAAAATAAGAGTCATTTCTCTGGTATTTCCAACTTATAGGCCACTAACTCTGAGGTCTCTTTGCTTTATCTTCTCCAAGAGCATAGTTTAGTGGTCATTAAGATGATCTCATTTGATGCCTATTTAACAGACTTGAATACAGATGTGGAGAAGAAAAGTGACTTGCTCAAGCTGTGGCATTTTTCCTGAGGCTGCATTCACTCAGAGGTTTTAGTCTTTCTGATAAATTCCTAAGCATCGAGGATTTTTAAAAATCATCTCATGTGTGCACGTCCTTGGGAAAACTAAGTTTCTGGTGACTGGTCAAAACAACTAAGACATCAACAAATAAATGGATAAAGGACTTAAAGAGACGTTTACAAAAAGAAGAAAGGAACCTTGTTAAACTATGTAAAAGTATTCGTGTGTGTGTGTGTGTGTGTGTGTGTGTGTGTGTGTGTGTGTGTGAGAGAGAGAGAGAGAGAGAGAGAGAGAGAGAGAGAGAGAAAGAGAGAGATAGGCAGAGAGAAAATTGAAGCAAGTAATAGTTTTCTCTATCAAATTAGCCTCTAATTATAACATAATTACATAATTAAAATATGATATAAAATTATAATTGCTGGAGAGTACCCTGGTGAGACCGAAAACACATGGTTTTTAGGAATGCAACTTGATAGAACTTTTCTGGAAGGCAATTTCACAATATAATCTACAACCTCAAACTTTTTCATTTCCATTGATCCAGGAAGCTCAAGAATAACATCCCATTATGGAGAAATAGTGAGAATCTAGAGTAAAGTGTTATGTAAGATGTCTTCTACAGGGTTATCACAAGAAGAAAAAATTATATGACTATGTAAATGGTGGCATAATCTCAGAAAAGACTAATATGTAGCCATACAAATGTTTACAAAAAATAACACTTAGAAATGCTCATTTTAATATAAATACAAAATAACAAGACACTGAATTGAATATATGCAACATTATTTAGACTTTTTTAACCAGAGAAAAGTGCTTTAAAAAAATCCAATGAAAGATTAAAGGTGAGTTTGGGGGTTCAATTATGTTTTTGCTATTTTTTATATTATATATATATTATATATATTTATATACATGTATAACTGAATCACTGTACTGTACACCTGAAACTAACACAACACTGTAAATCAACCATACCCCAACAAAAAAATGGGAAAAAACTTTAAAAAATATTAAAGTGATGAATGCTCATAAAAATTTTCCTTTTTTAAAAAAATATATTTCAATAGCCATTTTAATTCCATCAGAATGATTTCATCATTTCCTAGGAATTTGCAAACTATTACTGAATATATAGTCACATTACTTCCTGAAATTATGTGCAGCTGGAAATCCTGCTGGCTCCAAAAACAGGAAAATGAGAAATCTCTTCTCTCCTTTTAATGGATTTACACAGTGCTCTTCAAAAATATTACAACCATTATTGTCCTCAGCATTGTCTCAAGAGTCATTAAGAATCACATTCCCATTTAGTTTAGCTAGCTGTGTGGAACAGCTCTTACTTCCTGCCTCTGAGTATCCCTTCTCCATAATAGGTTTTAAATTAAGACCACAAAGCTACTCTAGCCCCTTATCTATAGCAACAACATCCATTTGTGCCATTTCTTCCCTTAATTCTTCCTTAAGTGAAAGATGGGCACCATGGAGTAGAAGCTACTGTCATGGTAATACATGACTGGGAGCATCCTCTTAGCTGGTGAGTAATATACAGCACTGGCCTTCTGATGCATTGATGACCCAATCTAAACCAGGAACTATAATGGGGTCCCTTAATGAAAGCACTACATAAATTGTACAGTCTTTTAGCAGACAAATCCAAGGAGAAACACAAGTTTCACTTGGGCGCTGTTGTCTTAGTTACACATGACAACTCCTGGATACAAATTGTGCTTAAGGCAAAACTGTGAAACACATACACACACACACACACACACACACACACACACACACACACACACAC
>NW_020837973.1:8110864-8159409 GCF_003676395.1 Aethalodelphis obliquidens
ACACACACACACACACACACACACACACACACACACACACACACACGCAGTCTCACACACTGCCTATATATCACCCGAACCTCCTTAACCCTTGGTCTATACTTCCATATACATCTTCACCTTCACTGCCCCAGGCCTTGTGATTCACCCTAGTTACTTAGGCCACACCCAGCTTCACTTGAAGAAAAACAAACAAACAAACAAAAGTCTCAGTCAAAACAACCTACCTGGACTTCTACTTTCTTGACACATGCTTCAGACCTGGGCCCCTCTAGCCAAAACAGGCTGTTTACCTAATAAACTAATTTGTACTGAGGTATTAAGTTACCAGATTATGCATTTCCCATACCATATACATTTTTTTTATCTCTAAATATTTCAGTGTGTATTTCTTAAGAATAAGTACGTTCTCTTATATAACCACAATATAGACATCAACTTCAGGAAATTTAACATTAATAAATACATTTATTTTTCTACAATCTATACTCCAATTTTTTTCAGTTGACTCAATCATGTCCAGTGGTGATCTGTTCTAGAATTACATATTGCATTTAGTTATCTTGTCTCTTTAGTCTCCTATAATCTCCTTGGTTCTTCTTTGTCTTTTATGACACTGACATTTTTGAAAGGCAGAAGTTCCTTTTTTGTTTTTTTAACATCTTTATTGGAGTATAATTGCTTCACAATGGTGTGTTAGTTTCTGCTTTATAACAAAGTGAATCAGTTATACATATACATATGTTCCCATATCTCTTCCCTCTTGCGTCTCCTTCCCTACCAGCCACCATATCCAACCCCTCTAGGTGGTCACAAAGCACCAATCTGATCTTCCTGTTCTATGCGGCTGCTTCCCACTAGCTTTCTATTTTACGTCTGTTAGTGTATATATGAGAGGGTCACTCTCTCACTTTGAAACAGCTTACCCTTCCCCTCCCCGTATCCTCAAGTCCATTCTCTAGTAGGTCTGTGTCTTTATTCCCATCTTACCCCTAGGTTATTCATGAGGTTTTTTTTTCTTACATTCCATATATATATGTGTTAGCATACGGTATCTGTTTTTCTCTTTCTGACTTACTTCACTCTGTATGACAGACTCTAGGTCCATCCACCTCACTACAAATATCTCAACTTCGTTTCTTTTTATGGCTAATATTGCATTGTATATATGTGCCACATCTACTTTATCCATTCATATGTTGATGGACACTTAGGTTGCTTCCATGTCCTGGCTATTGTAAAGAGAGCTGCAATGAACATTGTGGTACATGACTCTTTTTGAATTATGGTTTTCTCACGGTATATGCCCAGTAGTGGGACTGCTGGGTCGTATGGTAGTTCTATTTTTAGATTTTTAAGGAACCTCCATACTGTTCTCCATAGTGGCTCTATCAATTTACATTCCCACGA
Source organism: Aethalodelphis obliquidens (assembly GCF_003676395.1). Taxonomy (NCBI): domain Eukaryota; kingdom Metazoa; phylum Chordata; class Mammalia; order Artiodactyla; family Delphinidae; genus Aethalodelphis; species Aethalodelphis obliquidens. The sequence goes on from NW_020837973.1 coordinate 8,112,275, forward strand.
ACAGTGCAAGAGTGTTCCCTTTTCTCCACACCCACTCCAGCATTTATTGTCTCTAGATTTTTTGATGATGGCCATTCTGACCGGTGTGAGATGATATCTCATTGTAGTTTTGATTTGTATTTCTCTAAAGATTAATGATGTTCAGCATTCTTTCATGTGTTTGTTGGGCTTCTGTATATCTTCTTTGGAGAAATGCCTATTTAAGTCTTCTGCCCATTTTTGGATTGGGTTGTTTGTTCTTCTGTTACTGAGCTGCATGAGCTGCTTGTAAACCTTGGAGATTAATCCTTTGTCAGTTGCTTCATTTGAAAATATTTTCTAACATTCTGAGGGTTGTCTTTTGGTCTTGTTTATGGTTTCCTTTGCTGTGCAAAAGCTTTGAAGTTTCATTAGGTCCCATTTGTTTACTTTTGTTTTTATTTCCATTTCTCTGGGAAGTGGGTCAAAAAGGTGATTTATGTCATAGAGTGTTCTGCCTATGTTTTCCTATGAGAGTTTGATAGCGTCTGGCCTTACATTTAGGTCTTTAATCCATTTTGAGTTTATTTTTGTGTATGGTGTTAGGGAGTGTTCTAATTTCATACTTTTACATGTAGCTGTCCAGTTTTCCCAGCACCACTTATTGAAGAGGCTGTCTTTTTTCCACTGTATATTCTTGCCTCCTTTATCAAAGATAAGGTGACCATATATGCGTGCGTTTATCTCTGGGCTTTCGATCCTGTTCCATTAATCTATCTTTCTGTCTTTGTGCCAGTACCATACTGTCTTGATTACTGTAGCTTTGTAGTATAGTCTGAAGTCAGGGAGCCTGATTCCTCCAGCTCCGTTTTCCATTCTCAAGATTTCTTTGGCTACTCGGGGTCTTTTGTGTTTCCATACAAATTGTAAAATTTTTTGTTCTAGTTCTGTGAAAAATGCCAGTGGTAGTTTGATAGGGATTGCATTGAATCTGTAGATTGCTTTGGGTAGTAGAGTCATTTTCACAATGTTGATTCTTCCAATACAAGAATATGGTATATCTTTCCATCTATTTGTATCATCTTTAATTTCTTTCATCAGTGTCTTATAATTTTCTGCATACAGGTCTTTTGTCTCCTTAGGTAGGTTTATTCCTAGATATTTTATTCTTTTTGTTGCAAAGGTAAGTGGGAGTGTTTTCTTAATTTCACTTTCAGATTTTTCATCATTAGTGTATAGGAATGCCAGATATTTCTGTGCATTAATTTTGTATTATGCTACTTTACCAAATTCATTGATTAGCTCTAGTAGTTTTCTGGTAGCATCTTTAGGATTCTCTATGTAGAGTATCATGTCATCTGCAAACAGTGACAGCTTTACTTCTGCTTTTCTGATTTGGATTCCTTTTATTTATTTTTCTTCTCTGATTACTGTGGCTAAAACTTCCAAAACTATGTTAAATAAGGGTGGTGAGAGTGGGCAACCTTGTCTTGTTCCTAATCTTAGTGGAAATGGTTTCAGTTTTTTACCATTGAGGACGATGTTGGCTGTGGGTTTGTCATATATGGCCTTTATTATGTTGAGGTAGGTTCCCTCTATGCCTACTTTCTGGAGGGTTTTTATCATAAATGGGTGATGAATTTTGTTGAAAACTTTCTCTGCATCTATTGAGATGATCATATGTTTTTTCTCCTTCAATTTGTTAATATGGTGTATCACGTTGATTGATTTGCATGTATTGAAGAGTCCTTGCATTCCTGGAATAAACCCCACTTGATCATGGTGTATGATCCTTTTAATGTGCTATTGGATTCTGTTTGCTGGTATATTGTTGAGGATTTTTGCATCTCTGTTCATCAGTGATATTGGCCTGTAGTTTTCATTCTTTGTGACATCTTTGTCTGGTTTTGGTATCAGGGTGATGGTGGCCTCGTTGAATGAATTTGGGAGTGTTCCTCCTTCTGCTATATTTTGGAAGAGTTTGAGAAGGATAGGTGTTAGCTCTACTCTAAATGTTTGATAGAATTCACCTGTGAAGCCATCTGGTCCTGGGCCTTTTTTTGTTGGAAGATTTTTAATCATGGTTTCAATTTCAGTGCTTGTGATTGGTCTGTTCATATTTTCTATTTCTTCCTGGTACAGTCTTGGAAGGTTGTGCATTTCTACAAATTTGTCCATTTCTTCCAGGTTGTCCATTTTATTGGCATAGAGCTGCTTGGAGTAATCTCTCCTGATCCTTGTGTTTCTTCAGTGTCAGTTGTTACTTCTCCTTTTTCATTTCTAAACCTATTGATTTGAGTCTTCTCGCTTTTTTTCTTGATGAGTCTGGCTAATGGTTTATGAATTTTGTTTATCTTCTCAAAGAACAAGCTTTTGGTTTTATTGATCTTTGCTATCATTTCCTTCATTTCTTTTTCATTTATTTCTGATCTGATCTTTATGATTTCTTTCCTTCTATTAACCTTGGGGTTTTTTTGGTCTTTCTCTAATTGCTTTAGGTGCAAGGTTAGGTTCTTTATTTGAGATGTTTCCTATTTCTTAATGTAGGATTGTATTGCTATAAACTTCCCTCTTAGAACTACTTTTGCTGCATCCCATAGGTTTTGGATCGTCATGTTTTCATTGTCATTTGTTTCAAGGTATTTTTTGATTTCCTCTTGGATTTCTTCAGTAATTACTTCGTTATTAAGTAGTATATTGTTTAGCCTCCATGTATTTGTATTTTTTACAGATCTTTTCCTGTAATTGATATCTAGTCTCATAGCATTGTGGTCGGAGAAAATACTTGATATGATTTCAATATTCTTAAATTTACTAAGGCTTGATTTGTGACCCAAGATATGATCTGTCCTGGAGAATGTTCCATGAGCACTTGACAAACACTTGTGCTCTGTTGTTTTTGGATGGAATATCCTATAAATACCAATTAAGTCCATCTTGTTTGATACATCATTTAAAGCTTGTGTTTCCTTATTTATTTTCATTTTGGATGATCTGTCCATTGGTGAAAGTGGGGTGTTATAGTCCCCTACTATCATTGTGTTACTGTCGATTTTCCCTTTTATGACTGTTAGTATTTGCCTTATGTATTGAGGTGCTCCTATGTTGGGTGCATAAATATTAACACTTGTTATATCTTCTTCTTGGATTGATCCCTTGATCATTATGTAGCTTCCTTCTTTGTCTCTTGTAGTAGTCTTTATTTTAAAGTCTATTTTTTCTGATATGAGAATTCCTACTCAAGCTTTCTTTAGATTTCCATTTGCATGGAATATCTTTTTCCATTATCTCACTTTCAGTCTCTATGTGTCCCTAGGTCTGAAGTGGGTCTCTCATAGACAGCATATATATGGTTCTTGTTTTTGTGTCCGTTCAGCTAGAGTGTGTCTTTTGGTGGGAGCATTTAATCCATTTACATTTAAGGTAATTATCGATATGTATGTTCATATTCCCATTTCCTTAATTGTTTTGGGCTTGTTATTGTAGGTCTCTTCCTTTTCTTGTGTTTCTTGCCTAGAGAAGTTCCTTTAGTATTTGTTGTAAAGCTGGTTTGGGGGTGCTGAACTCTCTCCACTTTTGCTTGTCTGTAAAGGTTTTAATTTCTCCATCAAATCTGAATGAGATCCTTGCTGGGTAGAGTAATCTTGGTTGTAGGTCTTTCTCCTTCATCACTTTAAATATGTCCTGTTACTCCCTTCTGGCTTGAAGAGTTTCTGCTGAAAGATCAGCTGTTAACCTTATGGGGATTCCCTTGTGTGTTATTTGTTGTTTTTCCCTTGTTGCTTTTAATGTTTTCTTTGTATTTACTTTTTGATAATTTGATTAATATGTGTCTTGGCATGTTTCTCCTTGGATTTATCCTGTATGGGACTCTCTGTGCTTCCTGGATTTGATTAACTATTTCCCTTCTCATATTAGGGAAGTTTTCAACTATAATCTCTTCAAATACTTTCTCAGTCCCTTTCTTTTTCTCTTCTTCTTCTAGGACCCCGGTAATTCGAAAGTTGGTGCATTTAATGTTGTCCCAGAGGTCACTGAGACTGTCCTCAGTTCTTTTCATTCTTTTTTCTTTATTCTGCTTTGCAGTAGTTATTTCCACTATTTTATCTTCCAGGTCACTTATCTGTTCTTCTGCCTCCGTTATTCTGCTATTGATCCCTTCTAGAGTTTTTAAAATTTCATTTATTGTGTTGTTCATTGTTGCTTGTTTCCTCTTTAGTTCTTCTAGGTCCTTGTTAAAGGTTTCTCACATTTTCTCTATTATATTTCCAAGATTTTGGATCATCTTTGCTATCATTATTCTGAATTCTTTTTCAAGCAGACTGCCTATTTCCTCTTCATTTGTTAGGTCTGGTGGGTTTTTACCTTGCTCCTTCATCTGCTGTGTGTTTTCCTGTCTTCTCATTTTGCTTATCTTACAGTGTTTGGGGTCTCCTTTTCACAGGCTGCAAGTTCATAGTTCCCATTGTTTTTGGTGTTTGTCCCCAGTTCAGTGGGCTGTGTAGGCTTCCTGGTGGAGGAGACTAGTGCCTGTGTTCTGGGGATGAGGCTGGATCTTGTCTTTCTGGTGGGCAGGTCCATGTCTGGTGGTGTGTTTTGGGGTGTCTGTGGCCTTATGATTTTAGGCAGCCTCTCTGATAATGGGTGGGGTTGTGTTCCTGTCTTGCTAGTTGTTTGACATAGGGTGTCCAGCACTGTAGCTTGCTGGTCATTGAGTGAAGCTGGGTGTTGGTGTTGAGATGGAGATCTATGGGTGATTTTTGCCATTTGATATTACATGGAGCTGGGAGGTCTCTTGTGGACCAGTGTCCTGAACTTGGCTCTCCCACCTCAGAGGCACAGCACTGACTCCTGGCTGGAGCAACAAGTGCCTTTCATCTGCAGGGCTCAGAATAAAGGGAGAAAAAATAGAAAGAAAGAAAGAAAGAAAGAGGATAAAATAAAATAAAGTTATTAAAATAAAAAGTAATTATTAAGAAAAAAAATTTTTTAAGTAAAAAAAAAAAAAGCAGACGGACAGAACCCTAGGACAAATGGTAAAAGAAAGCTATACAGACAAAATCTCACACTGAAACATACACATACACACTCACAAAAAGAGGAAAGGGGGAAAAAAATAATATATCTTCTTCCCAAAGTCCACCTCATCAATTTGGGATGATTTGTTGTCTATTCAGGTATTCCACCGATGCAGGTGGAGATTTAATCTGAGATTTAATTTGATTGTGGAGATTTAATTTGATTGTGGAGATTTAATCCACTGCTTCTGAGGCTGCTAGGAGAGATTTCCCTTTCTCTTCTTTGTTCTCACAGCTCCCGGGGTTCAGCTTTGGATTTAGCCCCGCCTCTGCATGTAGGTCGCCGGAGGGCGTCTGTGCTTCACTCAGACAGGACGGGGTTAAAGGAGCCGCTGATTCGGGGTCTCTGGCTCACTCAGGCCTGAGGGAGGGAGGGGCACAGATGCGGTGCCGGCCTGCGGCAGCAGAGACCAACATGACGTTGCACCAGCCTGAGGTGCGCCGTGCGTTCTCCCAGGGAAGTTGTCCCTGGATCTCGGGACCCTGACAGTGGAGGGCTGCACAGTCTCCTGGGAGGGGAGGTGTGGATAGTGACCTTGCTTGCACACAGGCTTCTTGGTGGCAGCAGCAGCGGCCTTAGCGTCTCATGCCCGTCTCTGGGGTCCGTGATGTTAGCCGCGTCTCGTGTCTGTCTCTGGAGCTCCTTTAAGCAGCACACTTAATCCCCTCTCCTCGTGCACCAGGAAACAAACAGGGAAGAAAAAGTCTCTTGCCTCTTCGGCAGGTCCAGACTTTTCCCCAGACTCCCTCCCGGCCAGCCATGGCGCACTAACCCCTGCAGGCTGTGTTCACGCCACCAACCCCAGTCCTCTCCCTGTGCTCCAACCGAAGCCTGAGCCTCAGTTCCCAGCCCCACCCATCCTGGCGGGGGAGCAGACAAGCCTCTCGGGCTGGTGAGTGCTGGTCAGCACCGATCCTCTGTGCGGGAATCTCTCCGCTTTGCCCTCCGCACCCCTGTGGCTGCACTCTCCTCCACGGCCCCAAAGCTCCGCCACCTGCAGTCTCTGCCCGCGAAGGGGCTCCTAGTGTGTGGAAACCTTTCCTCCTTCACGGCTCCCTCCCACTGGTGCAGGTCCCATCCCTATTCTTTTGTCTCTGTTTTTTCTCTTTTCTTTTTCCCTACCCAGGTACGTGGGGAGTTTCTTGCCTTTTGGGAGGTCTGAGGTCTTCTGCCAGTATTCAGTAGGTGTTTTTTAGGAGTAGTTCCATGTGTAGATGTATTTCTGGTGTGTTTGTGGGGAGGAAGGTGATCTCCATGTCTTACTCTTCTGCCATCTTTCTCAACTCCCTATGTTTTTGCTTTTGTGTGTGTGAATTCTTTGGCAATTTTACAGTTCTCTCTAATGAACATACTGCATTTTTTTCAATTCATAACATACTAACTTTAAAGACAAGCCAGGCTTCTCACTAGATTCACTTTTTTTAGATTACCCAAGAAAATATTTAAAGAGATTATAGTCGAAAATTTCCCTAACATGGGAAAAGAAGTAGCCACCCAAGCCCAGGAAGCACAGAGAGTCCTAGGCAGGATGAACCCAAAGACAAATAAGCCAAGGAACATAGTAATCAAAATGACAAAAATTAGGGCTTCCTTGGTAGCACAGTGGTTGAGAGTCTGCCTGCCGATGCAGCGGACACATGTTCGTGCCCCAGTCCAGGAAGATCCCACATGCTGCGGAGCAGCTGGGCCCTTGAGCCATGGCCGCTGAGCCTGCGCATCTGGAGCCTGTGCTCTGCAATGGGAGAGGCCACAACAGTGAGAGGCCCACATATCGAAAAAAAAAAAAAAAGACAAAAATTAAAGACAAAGAAAAATTACTAAAACCAACAAGGGAAAAATGACAAATAACATACAAGGAAACTTCCATAATGTTAACAGCTGATTTCTCAGCAGAAGCTCTACAAGCCAGAGGGGAGTGGCACAATATATTCAAAGTGATGAAAGGGAAGAACCTACAACCAAGATTACACTATCCAGCAAGAATCTCACTCAGATTCAATGGAGAAATCAAAAGCTTTACAGACAAACAAAAGCTAAGAGAATTCAACACCGCAAAACCAGCTTTACAACAAATGCTAAAGGAACTTCACTAAGTGGGAAACACAAAAGAAGAAAAAGACCTACAAAAACAAACCCAAAACAATTAAGAAAATGGTAATGAAACATACATATCAATAATTACCTTAAATGTGAATGGATTAAAAGCTCCAACCAAAAGACACAGACTCGCTGAATGGATACAAAATCAAGACCCATATATATGCTATCTACAAGAGACCCACTTCAGACCTAGGAACACATACAGACTGAAAGTAAAGGGATGGAGAAAGATAATCCATGAAAATGGAAATCAAAAGAAAACTGGAGTGGCAATTCTCATATCAGATACAATAGACTTTAAAATAAAGAATGTTACAAGAGACAAGGAAAAACACTACATAATGATCAAGGGATCAATCCAAGAAGAAGATATAACAATTATAAACATATATGCACCCAACATAGGAGCACCTCAATACATAAGGCAAAGGTTAACAGCTATAAAAGAGGAAATTGACAGTAACACAATAATTGTGGGAGACTTTAACACCTCACATACACCAATGAACAGATCATCCAGACAGAAAATTAATAAGAAAACACAAGCTTTAAATGACACAATAGACCAGATAGATATAATTGATATTTATAAGACATTCCATCCAAAAACAGGAGGTTACACTTTCTTCTCAAGTGCACATGGAACATTCTCCAGGATAAATCACATCTTGGATCACAAATCAAGCCTCAGTAAATTTAAGAAAATTGAAATCATATCAAACATCTTTTCCAACCACAATGCTATGCGATTAGAAATAAATTACAGGGAAAAAAATGTAAAAAACACAAACACATGGAGGCTAAACAATATGTTGCTAAATAACCAAGAGCTCAGTAAAGAAATTAAAGAGGAAATCAAAAAATACCTAGAGACAAATGACAATGAAAACATGACGACCCAAAACCTATGGGATGCAGCAAAAGTTCTAAGAGGGAAGTTTATAGCAATACAATCCTACCTCAAGAAACAAGAAAAATCTCAAATGAAAAATCTAACCTTACACTAACAGGAACTAGATAAAGAAGAACAACAAAACCCAAAGTTAGCAAAGGGAAGGAAATCATAAAGATCAGAGCAGAAATAAATGAACTAGAACCAAAGAAAACAATAACAAAGATCAATAAAACTAAAAGCTGGTTCTTTGAGAAGATAAACAAAATTGATAAACCTTTAGCCAGACTCAACAAGAAAAAAAGGGAGAGGACTCAAATCAATCAAATTAGAATGAAAAAGGAGAAGTTACAACAGACACTGCAGAAATAAAAAACATCATCAGCTACCACTAGAAGCAACTCTATGAAAATAAAATGGATCAACTGGAAGAAATGGACAAATTATTAGAAACATATAACCTTCCAAGACTGAATGAGGAAGAAATGGAAAATATGAACAGACCAATCACAAGTAATGAAATTGAAACTGTGATTAAAAATCTTCCAACAAACAAAGGTTCAGGACAAGATGGCTTCACAGGTGAATTCTATCAAACATTTAGAGAAGAGCTAACACTCATCCTTCTCATACTCTTCCAAAAACTTTCAGAGGAAGGAACACTCCCAAACTGATTCTACAAGGCCACCATCACCCTGATACCAAAACCAGACAAAGATACTAAAAAAAAGAGAAAATTACAGGACGATAACACTGATGAATACAGATACAAAAATTTTCAACAAAGTACTAGCAAACAGAATCCAACAACACATTAAAAGGATCATACACTATGATCAAGTGGGATTTATCCCAGGGATGCAAGGATTCTTCCAAATATGCAAATCAATCAGTGTAATACACCATATTACCAAATTGAAGAATAAAAAACATATGATCATCTCAATAGATGCAGAAAAATCTTTCAACAAGTTTCAACACGTATTTATGATAAAAACTCTCCAGAAGGTGGACACAGAGGGACCCTACCTCAACATAATAAAGGCCATATACAGCAAAGCCACAGCAAACATCATTCTCAGTTGTGAAAAACTGAAAACATTTCATCTAAGATCAGGAACAAGACAAGGATGTCCACTCTTGCCATTATTATTCAACATAGTTTTGGAAGTCCTAGCCATGATAATCAGAGAAGAAAAAGAAATAAAAAGAATACAAATTGGAAAAGAAGTAAAACCGTCACTGTTTGCGGATGACATGATACTATACATAGATAATCCTTAAAATGACACCAGAAAACTACTAGAGCTAATCAATGAATTTGGTAACATTGCAGGATACAAAATTAATGCACAGAAACTCTTGCATTCCTATACACTAACAACAAAACATCAGAAAGAGAAATTAAAGAAACAATCCCATTCACCATTGTAACAAAAAGAATAAAATACCAAGGAATAAACCTACCTAAGGAGGTAAAAGACCTGTACTCAGAAAACTATAAGACACTGATGAAAGAAATCAAAGATGACACAAACAGATGGCAAGATATACCATGCTCTTGGATTTGAAGAAATAATATTGTGAAAATGACTATACTACCCAAAGCAATCTCTAGATTCAATGAAATCCCTTTCAAATTACCAATGGCATTTTTTACAGAACTAGAACAAAAAATCTTAAAATTGGTATGGAGACACAAAAGACCCTGAATAGGCAAAGCAATCTTTCGGGGAAAAAGTGGAGCTGGAGGAATCAGACTCCCTGACTACAGACTATACTACAAAGCTACAGTAATCAAGACAATGTGGTACTGGCACAAAAACAGAAATATAGATCAATGGAACAGAATAGAAGGTCCAGAGATAAACCCATGCACCTATGATCAACTAATCTATGACAAAGGAGGCAAGGATATACCATGGAGAAAAGACAGTCTCTTCAGTAAGTGGTGCTGGGAAAACTGGGCAGCTACATGTAAAAGAATGAAATTAGAACACTCCCTAACACCATGCACAAAAATAAACTCAAAATAGATTAAAGACCTAAATGTAAGGCTGGACACTATAAAACTCTTAGAGGAAAACATAGAAAGAATTCTCTTTGACATAAATTGCAGCAAGATCTTTTTTGACTCACCTCCTAGAGTAATGGAAATAAAAACAAAAATAAACAAATGGGACCTAATGAAACTTAAAAGCTTTTGAACAGCAAGAGAAACCATAAACAAAACGAAAAGGCAACCCTCAGAATGGGAGAAGATACTTGCAAACGAATCAATGGACAAAGGATTAATCTCTAAAATATGTAAACAGCTCATCCAACTCAATATTAAAAGAACAAAAAACCTAGTCAACAAATGGGAAGACTACCTAAATTGACATTTCTCCAAAGAAGACATACAGATGGCAAAGAGGAACATGAAAAGCTGCTCAACTTTCCTAATTATTAGAGAAATGCAAATCAAAACTACAATGAGGTATGACCTCACACAGGTCAAAATGGGTATCATCAGAAAATCTACAAACAACAAATGCTGGAGATGGTGTGGAGAAAAAGGAATATTTTTGCACTGTTCGTGGGAATTTAAATTGATATAGGCACTGTGGAGAACAGTATGGATATTCCTTAAAAAACTAAAAATATAATTACCATATGACCCAGCAATACTACTACTGGGCATATACCCAGAGAAAACCATAATTCAAAAAGACACATGCACCACAATATTCACTGAAGCACTATTTACAATGGCCAGATCATGGAAGCAACCTAAATGCCCATCGATAGACGAATGGATAAGGAAGATGTGGTACATATATACAATGGAATATTATTCAGCCATAAAAAGGAAAGAAATTGGGTCATTTTTAGAGACGTGGATGGACTTAGAGACTGTCATACAGAGTGAAGTAAGTCAGAAAGAGAAAAACAAATATTGTATATTAACGCATATATGTGGAATCTAGAAAAATGGTACAGATTAACCAGTTTGCAAGGCAGAAATACAGACACAGATGTAGAGAACAAACGTATGGACACCAAGGGGTAAAGTGTGTGTGTGGGGGGGAGTGGGCGGGCGTAGTGGGATAAATTGGGAGATTGGGATCGACATATTTACACTAATAAATATAAAATAGATAACTAATAAGAATCTGAGGCGAAAGCTTCAAGATAGCGGAAGAGTGAGATGTGGAGATCACCTTCCTCCCCACAAATACATCAGAAATACATCTACATGTGGAACAACTCCTACAGAACACCTACTAAACACTGGCAGACCTCCCAAAAGGCAAGAAACTCCCCACATACCTGGGTAGGGAAAAAGAAAAAAGACAAAAGAATAAGGTTGGCGCCTGCACCAGTGGGTGGGAGCTCTGAAGGAGCGAAGGTTTCCACACAATAGGAAGGCCCTTCGTGGGTGGAGACTGTGGGTGGCGGAGGGAGGAAGCTTCGGAGCCACGGAGGAGAACGCAGCCACAGGGGTGCGGAGGGCAAAGCGGAGAGACTCCCGCACATAGGATCGATGCCGACCAGCACTCACCAGCACGAGAGGCTTGTCTGGTCAGCTGCCAGGGTGGGTGTGGGCTGGGAGCTGAGGCTTGGGATTTGGTCGGAGCACAGGGAGAGGACTGGGGTTGGCAGTGTGAACACAGCCTGAAGGGGGCTAGTGCGCCACAGCTAGCCGGCAGGGAGTCCGGGAAAAAGTCTGGAGCTGCCGAAGAGGCAAGACACTTTTTCTTGCCTCTTTGTTTCCTAGTGCATGAGGAGAGGGTATTAAGAGCGCTGCTTAAAGGAGCTCCAGAGACTTGCGCTGCGGCTATCAGCACGGACCCCAGAGATGGGCATGAGATGCTAAGGCTGCTGCTGCCACCACCAAGAAGCCTGTGTGCAAGCAGAGGTCACTATCCACACCTCCCCTCCCGGGAGCCTGTGCAGCCTGCAACTGCCAGTGTCCCATGATCCAGGGACAACTTCCCCAGGAGAACGCACAGCATGACTCAGGCTGGTGCAACGTCACAGTGGCCTCTGCTGCCGCAGCTGGCCCCACACTGCGTACCACTCCCTCCCCCCGGCCTGAGTGAGCCAGAGACCCCGAATCAGCTGCTCCTTCAACCCCGTCCTGTCTGAGTGAAGAACAGGCGCCCTCAGGTGACCTACACACAGAGGCGGGGCCAAATCCAAGCTGAACCCCGGGAGCTGTGCGAACAAAGAAGAGAAAGGGAAATCTCTCCCAGCAGCCTCAGGAGCAGCAGATTAAATCTCTACAATCAACTTGATGTACCCTGCATCTGTGGAATACCTGAATAGACAAAGAATCACCCCAAATTGAGGAGGTGGGCTTTGGGAGCAACGATATATATATATATTTTCCCTTTCTCTCTTTCTGTGAATGTGTATGTGTATGCTTCTTTGTGTGATTTTGTCTGTATAGCTTTGTTTTACCATTTGTCCCAGGGTTCTGTCTGTCCATTTTTATTTCTTTAGTATAGTTTTTAGCGCTTGTTATCATTGGTGGATTTGTTTTTTGGTTTGGTTGCTCTCTTCTTTCCTTCTGTCTTTTTTTACTACTTTTTAAAAAAATTAATAATTTTTTTTAAATAACTTCTATTTTATTTTACTTTATTTTATTTTATCTTCTTCTTTCTTTCTTTCTTTCTTTTCTCCCTTTTATTCTGAGCCGTGAGGATGACAGGCTCTTGGTGCTCCAGCCAGGTATCAGGGCTGTACCTCTGAGCTGGGAGAGCCAAGTTCAGGACATGGGTCCACAAGAAGCCTCCCAGCTCCATGTAATATCAAACAGTGAAAATCTCCCAGAGATCTCCATCTCAACACCAAGACCTAGGTCCATTCAACGACCAGCAACCTACAGTGCTGGATACTCTATCCCAAACAACTAGCAAGACAGGAACACAACCCCACCCAGAGAGAGGCTGCTTAAAATCATAATAAGACCACAGAGGCTGCTTAAAATCATAATAAGACCACAGACACCCCAAAACACACCACCAGATGTGGACCTGACCACCAGAAAGACAAGATTTAGCCTCATCCACCAGAACACAGGCACTAGTCCTCTCCACCAGGAAGCCTGCACAACCCAATGAAACAACCTTAGCCACTGGGGGCAGACCTAAAACACCTAAAACAACGGGAAATACGAACCTGCAGTCTGCGTGAAGGAGACCCCAAACACAGTAAGTTAGGCAAAGTGAGAAGACAGATAAACACACAGCAGATGAAGGAGCAAGGTAAAAACCCAACAAACCAAACAAATGAGGAAGAAATAGGCAGTATACCTGAAAAAGTATTCAGAATAATGATGGTAAAGATGATCCAAAATCTTGGAAATACAATGGAGAAAATATAAGAAACGTTTAACAAGTACCTAGAAGAACTAAAGAGCAAACAAACAATGATGGACAACACATAAATGAAATTAAAAATTCTCTAGAAGGGATCAATAGCAGAATAACTGAGGCAGAAGAATGGATAAGTGACCTGGAAGATAAAACAGTGGAAATAACTACTGCAGAGCAGAATAAAGAAAAAAGAATGAAAAGAATTGAGGATGGTCTCAGAGACCTCTAGGACAACATTAAATGCACCAACATTCGAATTATAGGGGTCCCAGAAGAAGAAGAGAAAAAGAAAGGGACTGAGAAAATATTTGAAGAGATTGTAGTTGAAAACTTCCCTAATATGGGAAAGGAAATAGTTAATGAAGTCCAGGAAGCACAGAGAGTCTCATACAAGATAAATCCAAGGAGAAACATGCCAAAACACATATTAATCAAGCTATCAAAATTAAATACAAAGAAAAATTATTAACAGCAGCAAGGGAAAAAAACAAATAACATACAAGGGAATCCCCATAAGGTTAACAGCTGAGCTTTCAGCAGAAACTCTGCAAGCCAGAAGGGAGTAGCAGGACATATTTAAAGTGATAAAAGGGAAAAACCTACAAACAAGATTACTCTACCCAGCAAGGATCTCATTCAGATTTGATGGAGAAATTAAAATCTTTACAGACAAGCAAAAGCTGAGAGAGTTCAGCACCACCAAATCAGCTTTACAACAAATGCTAAAGGAACCTCCCCGGCAGAAAACACAAGAGAAGGAAAATACCTACAATAACAAACCCAAAACAATTAAGAAAATGGTAAAAGGAATATACATATCGATAATTACCTTAAACATAAATGGATTAAATGCTCCAACCAAAAGACATAGACTGGATGAATGGATACAAAAACAAGACCCATATATATGCTGTCTACAGGAGACCCACTTCAGACTTAGGGACACATAGAGACTGAAAGTGAGGGGATGGAAAAAGATATTCCATGCAAAAGGAAATCAAATGAAAGCTTGAGTAGCAATTATCATATCAGACAAAATAGATTTTAAAACAAAGACTATTCCAAGAGACAAAGAAGGACACTACATAATGATCAAGGGATCAATCCAAGAAGAAGATATAACAAGTGTAAATATTTATGCACCCAACATAGGAGCACCACAATACATAAGGCAAATACTAACAGCCATAAAAGGGGAAATTGACAGTAACACAATCATAGTAGGGGACTTTAACACCCCACTTTCACCAATGGACAGATCATCCAAAATGAAAATAAATAAGGAAACACAAGCTTTAAATGATACATTAAACAAGATGGACTCAATTGGTATTTATAGGACATTCCATTCAAAAGCAACAGAATACACTTTCTTCTGAAGTGCTCATGGAACATTCTCCAGGATAGATCATACCTTGGGTCACAAATCAAGCCTTGGTAAATTTAAGAATATTGAAATCGTATCAAGTATCTTTTCTGACCACAATGCTATGAGACTAGATATCAATTACAGGAAAAGATCTGTAAAAAATACAAAGACATGGAGGCTAAACAATACACTACTTAATAACCATGATATCACTGCAGAAATCAAAGAGGAAATCAAAAATTACCTAGAAACAAATGACAATGAAAACACGACGATCCAAAACCTATGGGATGCAGCAAGATCAGTTCTAAGAGGCAAGTTTATAGCAATACAGTCTTACCTTCAGAAACAAGAAACATCTCAAATAAACAACGTAACCTTACTCCTAAAGCAATTAGAGAAAGAAGAACAAAATAAAACCCAATGTTAACGGAAGGAAAGAAATCATAAAGATCAGATCAGAAATAAATGAAAAAGAAATGAAGGAAACGATAGCAAAGATCAATAAAAGTAAATGTTGGTTCTTTGAAAAGATAAACAAAATTGATAGAACATTAGTCAGACTCATCAAGAAAAATTGGGAGAAGACTCAAATCAATAGAATTAGAAATGAAAAAGGAGAAGTAACAACTGACACTGCAGAAATAAAAAGGATCATGAGAGATTACTACAAGCAAGTATATGCCAATAAAATGGATAACCTGGAAGGAATGGGCAAATTCTTAGAAATGCACAAACTTCCGAGATTGAACCAGGAAAAAATAGAAAATATGAACAGACCAATCACAAGCACTGAAATTGAAACTGTGATTAAAAATCTTCCAACAAACAAAACCCCAGGACCAGATGGCTTCACAGGTGAATTCTACCAAACATTTAGAGTAGAGCTAACACCTATTCTTCTCAAACTCTTCCAAAATATAGCAGAAGGAGGAACACTCCCAAACTCATTCTACGAGGCCACCATCACCCTGATACCAAAACCAGACAAATATGTCACAAAGAAGAAAACTACAGGCTTATATCGCTGATGAACATAGATGCAATAATCCTCAACTAAATACCAACAAACAGAATCCAACAGCACATTAAAAGGATCATACACTATTGATCAAGTGAGGTTTATCCCAGGAATGCAAGGATTCTTCAGTGTATGCAAATCAATCAACGTGATACACCATATTAACAAATTGAAGGAGAAAATCCATATAATCATCTCAATAGATGCAGAGAAAGCTTTTGACAAAATTCAACACCCATTTATGATAAAAACCCTCCAGAAAGTAGGCATAGAAGGAACTTTCCTCAACATAATAAAGGCCATATATGACAAACCCACAGCCAACATCATCCTCAATGGTGAAAAACTGAAACCATTTCCACTAAGATCAGGAACAAGACAAGGTTGCCCACTCTCACCACTATTATGCAACATACTTTTGGAAGTTTTAGCCACAGCAGTCAGAGAAGAAAAAGAAATAAAAGGAATCCAAATTGGAAAAGAAGAAGTAAAACTGTCACTGTTTGCAGATGAAATGATACTCTACATAGAGAATCCTAAAGATGTTACCAGAAAGCTAGTAGAGCTAATCAATGAATTTGGTAAAGTAGCAGGATAAAAAGTTAATGCACAGAAATCTCTTGCATTCCTATACACTAATGATGAAAAATCTGAAAGTGAAATTAGGAAATCACTCCTATTTACCATTGCAACAAAAAGAGTAAAATATCTAGGAATAAACCTACCTAAGGAGACAAAAGACCTATATGCAGAAAATTATAAGACACTGATGAAAGAAATTAAAGATGATACAAATTGATGGAGAGATATACCATGTTCTTGGATTGGAAGAATCACTTTTGTGAAAATCACTGTACTACCCAAAGCAATCTACAGATTCAATGCAATCCCCATAAAACTGCCAATGGCATTTTTCACAGAACTAGAACAAAAAATTTCACAATTTGTGTGGAAACAGAAAGGACCCCGAGTAGCCAAAGCAATCTTGAGAAAGAAAAACAGAGCTGGAGGAATCAGGCTCCCTGACTTCAGACTATACTACAAAGCTACAGTAATCAAGACAGTATGGTACTGGCACAAAAACAGAAAGATAGATCAATGGAACAGGATCGAAAACCCAGAGATAAACTCATGCGTATATGGTCACCTTATCTTTGATAAAGGAGGCAAGAATATACAGTGGAGAAAAGACAGCCTCTTCAATAAGTGGTGCTGGGAAAACTGGACAGCTACATGTAAAACAATGAAATTAGAACACTCCCTAACACCATACACAGAAATAAATTCAAAATTGATTAAAGATCTAAATGTAAGGCCAGACACTATCAAACTCTTATAGGTAAACATAGGCAGAACAGTCTATGACATAAATCACAGCAAGATCCTTTTTGACCCACCTCCTAGAGAAATGGAAATAAAAACAAAAATAAACAAATGGGACCTAATGAAACTTAGAAGCTTTTGCACAGCAAAGGAAACCCTAAACAAGACAAAAAGACAATCCTCAGAATGGTAGAAAGTATTTGCAAATGAAGCAACTGACAAAGGATTAATCTTCAAAATTTACAAGCAGCTCATGCAGCTCAATAACAAAAAAATCAAGAGCCTAATCCAAAAATGGGCAGAAGACCTAAGCAGACATTTCTCCAAAGAAGGCATACAGAAGCCCAACAAACACATGAAAGAATGCTCAACATCATTAATCATTAGAGAAATGCAAATCAAACCTACAACGAGATATCATCTCACACCAGTCAGAATGGCCATCATCAATAAATCTACAAACAGTAAATGCTGGAGAGGGTGTGGAGAAAAGGGAACCCTCTTACACTGTTGGTGGGAATGTACATTGTTACAGCCACTATGAAAAACGGAATGGAGGTTCCTTAAAAAACTACAAATAGAACTACCATATGACCCAGCAATCCCACTACTGGGCATATACCCTGAGAAAACCATAATTCAAAAAGAGTCGTGTACCACAATATTCACTGCAGCTCTATTTACAATAGCCAGGACATGGAAGCAACCTAAGTGTCCATCGACAGATGAATGGATAAAGAAGATGTGGCACATATATACAATGGAATATTACTCCGCCATAAAATGAAACGAATTTGAGTTATTTGTAGTGAGGTGGATGGACCTAGAGTCTGTCATATAGAGTGAAGTAAGTCAAAAAGAGAAAAACAAATACCGTATGCTAACATTTATACATGGAATCTAAAAAGAAAAAAATAGGTCATGAAGAACCTAGGGGAAAGAGGAATAAAGACGCAGACCTACCAGAGAATGGACTTGAGGACACGGGGAGGGGGAAGGGTAAGCTGGGACAAAGTGAGAGAGTGGCATGGACATATATACACTACCAAACATAAAATAGATAGCTAGTGGGAAGCAGCCACATAGCATAGGTAGATCAGCTCGGTGCTTTGTGATCACCTATAGGGGTGGGATAGGGAGGGTGGGAGGGAGGGAGACGTAAGAGGGAAGAGATATGGGAACATATGTATATGTATAACTGATTCACTTAGTTATACAGCAGAAACTAACACACCATTGTAAAGCAATTATACTCCAATAAAGATTTTTTTTTAAAAAAAAAGGATCTGCTGTATGAAAATAAAATAAAATATTTTAAAAATATGCTAATTCACACCTATGGATAAAAAGTTCATAGCTTGAAAAAACTTTTTAAAGATCAAACACAGGAAAGCAACCACAGTAAATAGTTGCATTGGTCTAGTTTCATCTCTGTAGACATCCCCCAGGGACGTGGGCAATCCCTCTCCCCCTGCATCATAAAGATGACTGTCAAAACTAATCTGCAGTATTAAGGGCAGTGTTGACAGCCTCATCTCTATAAATGTTATTACTGTATTTTTTTAAACTCACAAACCTCTTCCCATCTTTCTCCACCTAGGCACTTGAAGGGCTCTTCTGGGGGAGAAGCACTTCTTGTCGATAGAAATTCAATTTGCTGTGCAAGCTAAGATGCAGTAAACTTCTCTCTCTCTTGCTTTACTGCTGCTTTCACAATCATAAAACGAGCCTAATGTTTAAATGTTAGAAAGCACTTAATGTTTAATCGTTGGAGATTAAGTCTTTTTCATGATGCCTGAGCTGTCCGGCAATAGGTTAGAAATTGATTGCCCCCTTGCTCCAGGGACACTCCTGGGTCTCAGAGAAACATCTGCCCCAGCTTTGCAAGGTTCACAAATGCAAAGGGAATGAAAAGTTTCCTTTTCCAAGGCAGTTGCATGTTTCAAGAAGACAGCACAGGGCAGCACGGGGCAGAATTTGGGCTGGTGAAGGGGAGACATGTACACACAGTATTTTGTGATGTTCTGGGGCCCAAGAGTCCAGGTCCCAAGCCAGGGGTCTCCCAGAGTATCCTTCCACTGTGGCCAGGAGTGGCCCCGCCGTCACCACACTCATGAATTAAAACAAGCAGCCATGGCCTCTTGTGAGAAATGCCTGGACATGGCTTGTTCAGCATTTGCTCCGAGTCATGTGGCTCAGACACATTCACAGCCATCCGCTGGCACTTACGCCCATAGAAAAGTTCTTTTGTGCCTCTGAATAATACCAGAGAAGACAGGCAAAAGACAGAAAGGAATAATTGCTTGCCATCACTCATTCAGTCTCTAAAAGAGCCAGTTTTGAAAGAAAAGAATTCAGCACCACTTGTCAGCAGTCTGTTGATGCCGTGAACGACATCACAGAGCCAGACCTCAAGTGACCAACGACGCCTTGTGAAAGAGGAACCCTGCCAAATAAGGACCCCGTGATGCCACCGTGACAGCTGTATCCTACTGAGTAGGGCCTCAGAAGCAGAGATCCAGAGTTCAAATCCCTGTTCTGCCCCTAAGGGGTGCTCTGAGTTTGGGCAAGAACTTCTCAGAATCAGTTTCCTCTTTATAAAAATTAGCTGGTGATGCCTAGAGCCCAAGTTGTCTGGGATAATTGTGCAGGAAGTCATCTAGGAGAAACCCAGTAAATGTTAGCTGACACTGAGTCTGTAATAAATTCATCAACAGAGCCCAGATAAAATCAGGTTTGTGTGTGTTATTGGAGCTTCAGCATTAAATAAAATCTATCATCATTCAATCCCTTTATATCTGGGTTTCCCAAACTCAGCACTATAGCCGTTTGGGCCTGGATAATTCTGTATTGTGAAGGGCGGTCCTGTGCCTTGTAGGTTGTTAAGCAGCATCCCTGGCCTCCACCCGCTAGATGCCATTAGCATCTCCCTTCCTCAGTAGTAACAACCAAAACATGTCCCAGACATTGCCCTTTGTCCCCTGGGGGGAAAAATTACTCCCAGTTGAGAACCGCTGCTGTATATTATCATGGGATGCTAGGACATCTAACTGCAAAAATTATTCTTTGCTGCTCATCGGGTACATATTGAACATAAGGAGATAATAGAGAGCAGCAGAATCAGGAAATTGCCTTTTCTTGATAGTTAATGATAAACTTTCCACAAAATAAGTAGACCAGCCACCCCTTGTGCCCTTCATGCTCTAGAGGCATAAACAAAGTCTGACCAGGAGGAAATGACTTGTACTCAAGAAGAATTTCAAGATTTTGCCCATTTATATTAGCAGAAACCTGGGGAATGTTCATGAGAATAGATTCTAATGTTAGACTATGGAGCTTAACACTGAGTTTATGCTCCGTAGTCTAACCCATTTAACACTGGGTTGGTCCTAATTTATCAATCAGGGTGTACTGATGAATGTTTCTGGATTTGTTAGTTTATGTAGGTGGAAGTGGCTCTAACAGTTTACTTGGTAGGTTGGTTGGTTGGTTGGTTGGTTGCCTGACTGGACTGTAAGTTCCTTGAAAGCAGGGATCTTCTCTGTCTTGTTCACTGCTGTGTCCCCAGCATCAAGAAAAGCACTCGGCACATAGTAGGTACACAATAAAGAGGTGTTGAAAGAAACATCTGCTTGCTGTTGTGTAAGACAGTGTGTGTCTCTAATGGTCTCCCCTTTTCTCTAATATCTTCAGTCCCAGGCTTGCTTCCTCAATCTCATCACACCACAGACCAAGCCTTGGCTATGGTGAACATCTCCATCAAGCCCATGGGTGATATACAGGGACTTCTGCCCCAGGGATGTAGTTTCCAAACGAGCAGGAGGATCAGAATCGTTTGAGGAGCATTCAAAGAGCACAGACCCCTGGGCACAGTCCCTGAAATTCTGGTTCTCTAGTTTGGGGCTGGGGCCCGGGAATCTGTAAAAGTGTCTAGGCACACTGCCTGGGACAGTGCACTGCTCTGTGCCACTCACACTGTGCATCCCTGACCTCCTCCAGAAACATCAGTGGGCTCCTGGTTCTTCCCCAGAACCCAAGTCTGAGAAATCAGTGTAGGAACAAGAGTCCCCAAGAGTCTGTGAGAGCACAGGAGACTGGAGAGGGGACTAGAATATTCCTCTTAAAATGCAGATGCCTCATCGAAACAGCCTGAGGAGAGGTCCACCCATCGTGACAGCCGAGACATCTCTCAGCCCTATTTTTTTTTTTGCCCCAAGTATGCAAAGAAAAAGCTGCAAACAGAATTTGTGGTATGCAAGTTATGCATAAATAATGTGAAGTGACACCTCGAGATGCAGAGATTTCTGTTCTTCAGAAACTTGGGGTTATCACTGACATTTGCCTCTGATTTTAATGTCCACAGTTCTCAATATGGAATCAATCAGAAGTTCTGGGAGCTTTAAACACTGAACAACACTTTCATTCTGAAAGAGCAGCTCTCCTAAGCATCTCACCATAATAAGCCCAGGGAAAAGAATTCTTTGATATGAATATTTTAGGAAGGGGGTAAGGTGCGATGATATCATTGTGAAGGAAGCTCAGTCCCTTAAGGTCATCTTCAGAGCTGGAAATGATTCACATCGAGAAAACTGACCTTCAGTGTTTTCTCTGCTAGGTGTTTAAACAGCAGCAGCGGACTAAACCAGCGATCTGAAATGCCATGTGAGTGGGGAGGTTGGGAGACTTGAGTTTCAGACTAACTGGATATGTACGTGCAGGCTGGAGTGCTTATTACAAAAGCCTGTTAAAAGACATGTCAACTGAAAAAAAAAATGCACAAAGTGAGAGTTAAGTTTCTTGGGGGGCAAAATGAGGACTATAGCCTGGGAGATAGCTCTGAGAAACTGCTCCATAGAGGTAAGGGGGAAGGTCATTATATATGTTTTTGGTGAAGGAGTAGTACATGCAATCAAGCTCATATTTTTTGCAGAACATTCTGCTCGTCTTATGAAGGTTACTGCTAGTCACGAGGAGCAGACATCACCATGAAAAATTTTAGTGCTTTTCTAGATACAAGGAGATGCAAGAATTGGGCTCATAAAACCTTGTCCTGAAAATATCTAATTATCTGAAGACCTGTTCTGCCAGTTTTTCCCAGAGCACAGAGGGCCTCACTCCTGATTGCCACCTTGGACTCCTTTCAGGGATTGTTGAAGGTCAGCAGCTGCAGCAGCTCATGACTTAATCCTTGTAGAGGTAGATGGCAAGTGCCAATTTGTAGTTGGCAGACATAATGTGGACCATGACATAGTCAGCATCAGACAGGCCTCTGTCACCACTGCTGTGATGGAGACTGAGCTGCACAGGCACCAGGATGCTGTGCTTGCCATTGGGAATCCAAGGAGACAGATGTACCACATAACCAGGTCTTGTTATAGCAGCAGAGGGGGCGGGCATGAAGGCAGGAGAGGATGATGGGAACTCATTGCACACATGCAAAAAGGAAAAATAATTTAGGCTGAATTCCCAGGGTTTTGACTCTCAAGCTTCCATGTGAAAAGCAAGAGGTAAGAATTCATACATAATATCAGCAATAAAACTAATCCTGTTTTAGAAAACAATGAAATACACTAAAGACAGCCTTAGTCTTTTATAAAGACAAGCAGATCTCATAAGTGAATGAAAATCTAGTCCATTACTCTTTTTTTCCTTAAGACAAAATAAAGAAGAGAAGCTTTCAGTGAAATGATGGAACTCCTTGAAATTACGATCACAACACCCTTGACAGTTTCAACATGGGGAAGGTGTTTTTCTGCACCAAAACATGAGAAATTGTGCTTGAGGAATCCAATAAGTGCAAAATGACTCAAAGCTCAGTTATGCTGTCAATAAAGAACGAATGAGCAAAATTCTTCCCAAGTTTCACACCAGAGGTATTGAGTATCTCACAAGACTCAAAAGCAGATGGGTATTTTTTATGTACAGTTTTGTCAGAGGGTGTAAAGGTAAACACACCTATGTAAAAAAAAAAAAGTAGTCCATTACAGGAAATTATATCTTTAAAATTATAGTCATTATTCTTGCTTTCCAACTTTAACAATTGTGTTTATATCTTGGCTAATTTAATATAGAATATTTAATGTGATATATTATTCATTGTGACATATCAAGGGGAAAAGTAACTTTCACCCCCCTTCTCTTATCAGACCCAGTTCTACTCACCATTTCAAAACTTCTGTACTCCAAGAAGAGCTCTAAATCCAATCATTTAGGAGGGTGACTGTGGATGGATCGTGATTACCAGAAAAAGAGATGACTATGCACTAGAAGCTTTGGACTCTTGTACCCCTCACTGCCTTGTATTTCAGGTGCATCTGGTTCCTTCCTGGGGATTTGCTACCCATTCCATCAGTCACTTCACTGTAAGCCACAGAAAAGGTGAGATAAACTGAGGACTGACCTGTGCAAATAGAATATTCCTCACTCTTCTTCAATTCTACCTGGAAAACAGTTGCCTCAAAAAAGCTTATCCCTGGCCCAGACATCTCTTCTGAGAGCCACATTAATTCATCCAACCACCAAATTTACATCTCCTCTTAAAACTCTTCCAGAGTTCACCATCTGAATGAACAACACCAATATTCACTCTGTTTATATTTTCCTATCTCTGTCCTCTGTTTTCAGTTTATACATTATCTTACTGTCTTTTAGTAGTGACTCTAAAGATTACAGCATGCATCCTTGACTCTTTAAAATCTAACATGAATTAAGATTTTGTAATGTTATTCTCCAAATAACATTACAAAACATTAACTCCATTTACCCACTCATGTCTTTTGAAACATCACGGTCATGCATTTTAATTCTGTATTTTCTACATATATTTTAGATCCCCAAAACTTTTTTTTTAATTAATTTTTTTTTTTTTTTTGCGGTACGCGGGCCTCTCACTGTTGTGGCCTCTCCCATTGCGGAGCACAGGCTCCGAACGTGCAGGCTCAGCGGCCATGGCTCATGGGCCCAGCCGCTCTGCGGCATGTGGGATCTTCCCAGACCGGGGCACGAACCCGCGTCCCCTGCATCGGCAGGCGGACTCTTAACCACTGCGCCACCAGGGAAGCCCTCCAAAACTTTTTTATTATTTTGTAGAGTCAATATCCATTTATATTTACCACTTCTCTTGCTCTTCATTTCTTACTGTATTTTTGTTTTTCCAATGGGATTCTTTTTCTTTTGCCTGAAGAACTCCCTGTAGAATTTTTTTCATGAAGGTCTGCTAGTGCAAAATCTCTCAGATTTTACCTAAAATTGTCTTTATTTCACATTGAGTTTTAAAAGGCATTTTCACAAGACATAGAAATCTAGGTTGGTCTTTATTTTCTTTCAGCACTTTAAAGATGTTATTCTATCATCATCTGAATTTCATCATATTCTTTGAGAAGTCAGTTTTCTGTCTTTATTTATTTCTCCTTTGAGAGTAATGTGTCTTGTTTTCCTCTCTGCTTTCTCTTTGTCATTTGGTTTTTGCAGTACTATTGCAATAT
Organism: Aethalodelphis obliquidens; assembly: GCF_003676395.1. Taxonomy (NCBI): domain Eukaryota; kingdom Metazoa; phylum Chordata; class Mammalia; order Artiodactyla; family Delphinidae; genus Aethalodelphis; species Aethalodelphis obliquidens. Next base: position 8,136,864 of record NW_020837973.1, read on the forward strand.
TTTGAATTTATTAAGATTGAGAATCACAGAGCTTCTAGAATATGGGGTTGAATGTGTTTAATCTATCATTTTCTCTTGAAAGATTGCTTATGCCCCTTTCTCTCTCTCTTCTTTGAGGACAACAATTATACATATATTAGCGTTTTTCACAGTAATTCATGTTTCTTACTTTATATGTGTTCAGCTTTTTGCATTTCAGTGCTTCAGCTTGGATATTTTCTCTTAGTTTAAGCTCACTAATTCTCTCTTCTGATTGGTTAAATTTGCTATTACATTCATCCAATGATTTTCTAATTGTATTTATTGAGTATTTTACTTCTAGAGTTTCAAATGATTCTATTTTACAGATTTCAGTACTTGATAACATTCTCCACTCTGTCATTTATTTTCTGGAGCATAGCATGTTGGGAGAGGCAATCTCTCTTGGGCTCTAAGCATCACTTTCTCTTTCTGCTGTGGATGCCAAGAATGTAAGGCCCTGGCCACCCTTTACCTAGACCATTTCTCAAGATTGCATTTTCATCCAGCAGTTTTGAGGAATAATGTAATGTCTTTCTCTAGGACAAAGAGTAGGCTTTCTTATTGCTAGCTATAAAGCAGGGATTTCCTAAGTTCAGTGTTCCTCAGCTGTCACGCAAACCCACTGAATATATAGCATTCATCTGCGCCATATCACATTGCCCCTGTGGAACTTGAGAAGAAAGGAGCAATGCAAATTTGCCAATGCTCATGCTGCTTGCTGAGCCAAGAGCAGCAAAGTCCTTCCTCTGACCCAGGAGTCTCATGTTTTTGGCAGCATCCATGAAACAGCAACAGATTAATGTATTATCTTGAAAGTAAGGTGAAGTCAAATTCCAGCCCAGACAATCAAGCACAGTTTTTTTTTTTTAATTTAGGTATAGTTGATTTACCATATTATATTAATTTTAGGTATATAACAGTGATTCCAAATTTTTATAGATTTACTCTATTTAAAATTATTACAAAATAATGGCTATATTCCCTATGCTATACAATATATCCTTGTGGCTTATTTATTTTATACATAGTATTTTGTACCTCTCAATTCCCTACACTTATCTTGACCCTCCTCCCTTCCCTCTCACCACTGGTAACCACTAATTTGTTTTCTATATCTGTGAGTCTGTTCCTGTTTCGTTTTATACGTTCATTTGTTTTATATTCCATATAAAAGTGATAACAAAGAGTATTTGTTTTTCTCTATCTGAGTTATTTCACTAAGCGTAATACTCTCTAGGTCCATCCATGTTGTTGTAAATGGAAAAATTTCATTCATTTTATGGTTGAGTAGTATTTCATTGTATATATTTACCACATCTTCTTTATCCATTATTCTGTTGATGGACATTTAGGTTGCTTCCATATCTTGGCAATTGTAAATAATGCTGCTATGAACATTGAGGTGCATGGATTTTTTGAATTAATTTTTTTGGGGATATATACCCAGGAATGTAATTGCTGAATCATATGTTTGTTAGTTCTATTTTTACTTTTTTGAGGACCCTCCATACTGCACATAGTGTTTTCCATAGTGGCTGCAAACTTAAATGGAGCCTACTACAGGGAAGTCTATCCTCACTGGTCAGCTGTAGGTCCAACTTCTAACTAGCCTTAGTCCTTTCCACAGCAGAACACTGTACAAGCTGCCATGTCTTCCCAGCAGTTGCAGATAACACAGTTGACCATATTCCTCATGAGCAAACAAAAGCTGGGTCTCACTCCATAGCATGAGGGTTTCTTAGAGCATCCTTAATTATCATGGAGCAGACATGCTGGGGCAGGAAGCTACACTGTAATCACAGGGCAGGGGAGGGAGAGCAAAACTCTATTTTGTGTAACTCAAACATCAGTGAAATGGCTGCCACCACCACAGCTATACATTTAACTCAATGTTTCCAGTGAGCTTGATATCTTGCTTGGAAAGCGGATGCATATCTGCGTTTGTCATGAAAACTTACCAGCAGAAATTCTTATTCCTTTGTTATAGATTTACCAAAATTTGTCAACTCTTTTCAGTTTAGAAGTTTCCTTAAATATATAGTATTTTAGGGAAAAAAATCAATAAACAATTGATCTGAAAAAGAAAGTTGGAAAATTAAAGCACAGTTATTTTCATGTATATGTGTGAAAAGTCTATCATTTGTGGGTCTGTTTCTATTGTCTTTTTTTTTCTCAGTCCTGTTAATTGGTATGTCTGGTAATTTTTTTTTATTTAAAGTCAGGCATTATCTACTAAAAATAGAAAAGTCTCTAGAACACATTATCTCCCTGCAGTGAAAGTTCACCCTACATTCTGGTAGGCAGTCTATATTGAAATAGACCACCTTAACCTAATCTAAGCTCATATCCCATGCTAAACTGATTTGAGGCAAGGTGGAAGTTTTTGTAAGTCTCTGTCTGTCTCTGGTTCATTTCTACTTCTAGGATATACCTTTCCATTGGTCCAAATTGGAAACCTGGGGTATTTGATGTTTAACTGTTGCCTTTCCTCCTTGGCAAGTCCTGCCCTCCAATTTTTGTCTACTGAAAACCTCAAGATAGCCAAAATCTCTTTTCTGCTTTTTAATAGCTTCTTAGCATCTTTCCCAGAGCAACTTAATAATCAGGCAAATATCCTGAGGGGGGAAATCACTGAAGGTTGGACTTACTTCTCTACGCTATGCTTACTTCCAGGACTTTGGCATCTCCTGTTCTACCTACCTTGGCAATTTCAAATTACAGATTTTTGTTCTCCAACCTCATGCTACAAGCTTGGTTGTTTTCTCTACCTTTTATCTAGGGATCTCTTCCTGGTTTTTCAACCCCTCACCCACTGTAAATGTTCTGAAGAAATAAGTAATTCACAGAAAGTTAGCTTACCTCTCTGTAGTTCCCTTCCCTCTGGATTATCGGCCCTTCAAGTCTTGGTTGCTTCAGTATTTCTTCAATGTCTTTAATCATATTTTTTCAATATATTTAATCTGCATTTTCTCAAATTTTCAGGAAAGTCATTGATCCACCACAAGCCAGAATCCAAAGAATCACTTCCTACATGCCCTTCTTTTACCCTCTCCACTCAGTACTTCCTAAATGTTTCTCAAATCATTCTACTCCTCTCCATCTCCCCATCTCCCCACCATTACTTCATCTCTCACCTATGTTACCGATCTGTCCTCATCCACTCTTTTCTCTTTCAATCTGTTCTCTAAAAGCAACCACAGGGATGTTACATTAAAATAAAGTATTTGTTTTCTATTGCTGCATAACAAATTACCAAAACTCAGTGGCTTAAATAACACAATTTATCATTTCACAGCTGGGTCAGAAATTCAGATACAGCTTAGTTATGTCCTCTCCTTGGGGTCTCACCAGGTTGCAATATAGTTGTCAGCTGGGCTGTATTTTCATCTGAAGGCTTGGCTGGGTAAGAATCTTTTTCTAGGATCCTTCAAGTTGTTGGTGGAATTCATCTTCTTGCAGCTGTGTGACTGAGGGCTCCAGGTTTTTGCTGGCTGACCACTAGAAGCTGCCCTCAGACCCTACAGGTCTCAGTTTCTTGTCATGTGAACCTCCTCAACATGCCTGCTCACTTCATCAAGCCAAGGGATAATGTCTTACTCTAGTCTGTTAAGGCAGAGTCTAATGTGGTGTAATGTTATCATCAGAGTGACATCCCATTACCTTATTCTATGAGGTAGAAGAAAGTCACAGATTCTACCCACACTCAAGGAGAGGGGATTATACCGGGAGTATCACCAGGGGGCAGAGATCATCTTAGAAGTCTGAGCATTTACATCAGCCTCCTCAGATTAACCCCCTTCAATGGCTTGCCATTACTGTTAGGAAAAAATTTTCTTAGAGTGACTTTTAAAGAGCCGCATGATCTAAACCCAAGCTCTCCATCTTTATCTCATGCTATGCCATCCCCCATTAGCTGTACTACAGCCACATTTTAGTCCTTATGTTTATCCTACTCCCCCTAATCACAGGGCCTTTGCACAGGCAGTTCTTCTACACACATTAATTTTTACTTAGGTAATGCCTATTCATTCTCAATATAAGCACAATTCCTCTAAAAGTTTTCCCTGACATCTCCAATCAGGAAAAATCCCTGTTACGTGGCCCCAAATACATCTCTTTTGTAATTTCAGATACAGTATCCACTTACTTATGGGATGATTTTGTTTTAGTCTGTCTCCTCCTCCTCCTCCTCCCTCCCTCCTCCCCTTCTCCTCCCTCCCCCTCCTCTGTAAAGTCAAATGTCATGTCTGTTTTGGGTTCCACTGAATCCTCAGTGTACAGCACACTGCCTGGCACACAGGAGACCCTCAGGATGCATTTGTTCAATAATCGTTCAGTAGATGAACTCAGGTTTTTACCAGCTCTGCACTGTGTATGTGCAACTATTAATAAAGTGGTGTTTTGACTCCTAATTATCTATTTTTCATATGTTACTTTCACAGGAACCTAATAGGGTGAAAGGATAATTGTCAGGAAAGATTTGAGCATTTCTAGGACAAAAATCTCACCTTAAAAATATCCAGGTGCAAGAGGGAAGAGATATGGGGATCTGTGTATATGTATAGCTGATTCACTTTGTTATACAGCAGCAATTAACACACCATTGTAAAGCAATTATACTCCAATAAAGATGTTAAAAATATATATATCCAGGTTCTGCTAAATTTCTTTCACTATTCATGTGCACTCCTGAGACAATAATAATATATATTGCAGAATACAATCTAAACACTAAATACTAAACATTGAGCAGACAATTTTAGATAGAGTATCTCAATTAACACTCACATTGCCTCTATCCTATAAAGTGGGTACCATTATCCCAAGAAATACGAGTCAGAAAAGTTAAATAACTGCCTGGGGTTAAGCAAATGGCAACTGACAGTGTGAGGATTTGAACAAGAATAGAACAACCTCAGAGTCTGCTATTAATGGCCCTACCAGGTCAGTGCTTCTCAAATACTCATTAATAAAGGTTCAGTGTATTATCCTTAATTTCCAAGAAACGACAGACCAATACCTTTGTAATGTACAATAAAAATAAATTATTAAAAATAAATACAATAATAAAATGCGAGGCCAAGTTTTTAAAATTCAGCAAACAAAAGTTTCTAAATGCTTATTCTCAATTTCTGTATTAACCTCATGGTCAACCAGCAGCAAACTCTTTGCAAATCAGCACAGACCAATGGGCAACTTCTTCATCAGCTTTCCTTGAAGCCTTCTGCTGTGGATACACTCTTATACAAAAAAAAAAAAATGATTATAGTCAAAGTCTTTTCTAAGCCAGCCAGTTCTTGAGGACAGAACCAGGATATCACTGATCATGACATCGTCATGATCAATGGCATTAATGGTATCAATTAACTTCAAATTTTTTTCTACATGCATTCCTTATTGGTCTTGATATGTCCTCTGTATTCTAAGCTTAACCAACTTTTCCAAACTTATTTCTTATTATACCCTGGACTAAATGTTTGTGCTCTTCCTCACCCCCAAGAGTTCATATGCTGAAGCCTTGATCCCCAATGTGATAGTATTTGGAGATGGGGCCTTTGGGAGGCAATTACGTTTAAATGAGGTCATAAGGGGAGAGCCCCGACACACCAAGGAAAGGTCACGTGAGGACACAGTAAGGAAGCGGGTGTCTACAAACCAGGAAGAGGGCCCTCATCAGGGCCTGAGTCTGCTGACACCCTGATCTTGGACTTCCCAGTTTCCAGAACTGCGAGAAATAAATTTCTGCTGTTCAAAATACCCAGTCTATGATATTTTGTTCTAGCAGCCCGAGCTAAGACACACCCCTCTAAATCCCAGGCTTTGCTGGGCTTTCTGCTGTTCCTCATGTACAAACCAGGCTTTATTATCAGCTCCACCATTTTGTGTCTGTATCTTAGATTCTTCCCCATTATTCAACTCATACAGACCTACATCAATCCTTAAAAACTGAAGTATGTGAGGGTATTTGGAAATGTATAAGTGAAGTAATAACAAATAAAAAACTGGAGCACATGAATATCATATTCTCCACGAATGTCACCACATTAAGTATATGATACAGAAATAAAACTCAAAAAACTGTCATTAGATATTCATAGTGGGGCTTTTACATTTTACATGAAACCATGTTTTTTTTTCCACTGTTAAACATATAATAAACTGTGTAGAATCCACAATCATGAATTCTGTTCATTTTTAGTGGCCAATATCTCATATTACGTAGGGCACAATTAACCCCAGCCCACTCCTGCCACCAGCACTTATACCATTGCATCTATTTTTTATTCCTGGAGGCCCAAGGCCCCCCACATTAAGTCCACTGACCTTACTTTTTTCTATTTCCACCCACTCTGCTTCTCAGGATATAAAGTGGTAAACCAAACCCAGTAAAAAGATGTGGTCTTTCTTCATGGCTCTGGTTATACAAAAACAGGGGATTCTTTTTCTTTTTTCAACTATTTACTACTGTTCCTTACAGGAAACAAATGGTGAATTTAGAAAAAATTTAAGAAATTCAAAATATTCTATTAGTAGTTATTTCTGATCCATATTCTGGAGCGATGGAGCCAGCTCACACTGGCTTAAGAGAGTCACTTCCATGCATTTCTTCCCAACTTCACGTCCAGTAACATCAGATTGATAGCTTGAAATCAGCTGTACTGGGAGTATTTACACCACGGTTATGCACAACTGCCACAATAAGCACCGTCCCCCCACCCCCACCACCCCAGCCACCCCAGAGAGTCCATTGGTAAACATTTACCAGCTTACCACTGTCTGTACTGAAATAGAAGTGGGACTGGCTCAGCTGACTTGAATGATCAGCAGACTAAATCCCTCCTCCGTTGTTTGCTAGAAAATAATTACCTTCAATGAATTCCATCAATTTCTTTTTCTCAACACTCCATTGTCATTGAGTTTATACCCCTCCTAGAGTCTTGATTCCACATTGCCTTGTACTGGGTATTATTGGGATAGTGTTCGTTGACAGATTCATTTGTGCTACTAAATAAAAAGCTCAGTTTATCCTGCTGTATCTCCCCCATAGAACCTGGGCTTGTGCTTTGCATGTGGTAAACATTTAATAATATTTGTGGAATAAATTAGACCCAAGTGAAATCAGTTTCTGCTTAAGCTCCTAACTGAAGGCAAAAGAAATGTTAGTGCTCTCCAGGGATAAGACAGTCCTTCAGTGTGTCTTAGTTGTCAAGTTTGAAAAAGATGTAAGGCATCAAGTATGGTGCACTAATTCAAATGAAAATGAGCCTTAAGTGCTTCAGAAATGTGACAGACAAGAGCTAGCGTCACATCAGGAGAGCAAAAGAAGGAGGATGCATAGAAGCTGAAACCAAAGTCAAATTAACCTGTTTTCAAATTAAGCCTAAACTAAGGACCACAGTAAGTGATGAAATGAGAAAACACTTGGAAGGTGTCCTCTACGTGCTATGGGATATTACTCTTATTCTTTTTAATTCGATTTACTGACAGACTTAAAGATTATGGATAACAGAGTCAAGAATATCCTGGAAACAAAAGAAGCATATTCTGGGAAAGCAATCCAAAACAAGAACAAAAATAAAAATAAATCAAACAAAAGCAGGAGAGGCAATGTCAAATGCTAAATAAAATCCGAAAGAAGTGAAAAAATATTACTCCTATATTAGCATGAGCTTGAGGATAATGTTTCACTCTGGGACCAATTACTGCAGGGAAGGAGCTAGAAAATGGAAGCAATAAACTATTTTTTAAAAGAGCAAGAAGGGGAGGAGAGACATAAATATAATTAGATGAGATTTATATGAAACAAGAAGATTTCCAGTGAAGGGCTAGAGAACAAAAAAGGTCTTTCAGTGGAGAAAATGGGAACTTCAAGGGGAAAATAACAATGTGCAAAAGTTTACAAGGTCCTGAAACTTTGAGCACCTATTGATTAATACCTGTACATTGTTTCCCTAAATAGGACCCTGTCTCTTGGGGACAAGAAAACAAGTCTGGAGGGCAGCAGTCATGTCTTACGCATCCCGGACTCCTCCTCAGACTCTCGGATACTGCCCTACACACAATGAGTGTCAGATAAACTTGAGTCACACTGCTGGTGCTTCCCTGACACTTCAGTTCTATGGATTTGCCTTCACACACACCTCTCATCTCTCTTGGAATAAGATAAAATAGCCTGAATAAAGGCCATTTGTAATAACCTTCTCCCATCTGCCCATCATTGCATGCCTATCTCCTCTTAAAAAATGTTCAGTGTTCACCTTCTCTGAATATATTTATTTAGGATTCTGAGAAGCTGCATTTAGGTGAAAATGTTTGTTCATGTCTAAACCAATCACTAAACGCATACACACACACACACACACACACACACACACACACAAGACAAAAATGAACACTACTTGTAGAGCCTAAAATTGCTCAAGGGCTCAGAAGTTCATAACACCAATATTTCAACATATGTCGAATAAAGTTAACCAACTGAAAACAAAATCGGTCCCCCATTTTCCAGCCTCACTGGTCCTTTTTTATAATTCCATGTAGATTGTCTCCTTACCTTCTTTTAAAGTCTGCTTTTCCCTTGGGTATAACCCAAGTGGGCAGCCTCGAAATTTCTGTTCTTTGCTTCTCAATGTCTCAGCAACCTCATTAACCCTCACAATCTAACTACAAAGTGTGAAAATGATTCTCAAAGCTGCAGTCCATCCCTGACAGCTCACCCTCTCTCAAGCTCTGTGTATGCAGGTACCTACAGGCAACCTTCACAGACAACCCTAAAACACACAAAACTCTCATAAGCCAAAACTCCAGTTGGTCTTCTCTCAAAACAATCTTTTCAAATTGTCCATTATTACAGCGAGCTTCATCATATTCACAGACTTCAGATGTCAACCACCTGGGAAACTTCTGTACTTCTCCTTTGCCCCACGTCTAATCTTATATAAAATGTTACACATGGTAAGTGGATCTATGTTAGCTCTTCTTTTTTTAACAAAACTTCTTTGGATTGTCCTACTTCTGTTTCCACAAAACTGTGTCCTCAACACCTAATGTCTAAATCCCTGAACAATATACCAATGGGTTTCCTTGTTTGGGGCTCTCCCAGCTCTAGACCATCTGTCTCAGGTAACTTTCACTAGAAGCAGAATATGAGATACAATTTATGGATCCCTGTGATTGACTGAAGGGGTGCTCTCAGGAGAAGGGGAGGGGCAGACACCCAAGGACAACAAGGTCAAAATGCTAACAAAAAATATGTTCTCAACCAGAGATTAGTTTGAGTCAATGTCACAGGGAAGCTTTGGAGAATCAGTGACAAGACAGAGTTGACTCCATCTTGAGACAAGAGGACAAGCCTTTGATAGTGTGTACCTGTTGGGTGGGGTGCTTTACCTCCCAGAGGGTTCAATTAGCCAAGGGCAACTCCCTAGAGACAGGACAGCTATAGGGTGTGACTATATTCAGAGCAGATGCGGATGGGTGGAGGGCATCTGGGCAGGACACCAGCAACATCCCTGATGTTCTCAACATGTGACCCCTGGACCACAGCAGCAGCATCACCCAAGAATTTCTTTGACATGCAGGTTCCTGAGTCCCACCCAAGACCTACCAAATCAGAAGCTCTGGGGTGGGACCAAAAAAGTTGTGTTTTAACCAGCCCTCCAGGTGATTCTGCCACATACTAAAGATTGCATCATTCAACACAAAGCTCGTGAACATTTCTAAGTCCCGTATGAGTATTTTTCCACTAATCAAGAGCCGGTAGTAACTCTTACTCAAAAATAAACTCCCAAGGTTAACAGTAAATGCTTTCATCCAAATTAGACATCTTCTATTCCTCCAAAGGTGCATCTCAGCAACCTCTCTTTCTCCATGGCTCTTAGTTATCACAGAATCACAGAATACTGGAAGAAAATTTTGAGGTTAATTAATCTAGCTCCCTACTTTTGGCAAATGGAACCATAGAGACCCCCAACTTGTCAGAATCTGAACTGAGTTTAAACAACAGGAACACTCCTTATTTCAAGTTTAATCTTTTTTGTCATCTGCAACGCCAACTTTACTCCAAATTAAGAAAATTCATTATGACACGGTCGCAACTTGTTGAGTTTTACCTCTTTATATTTGTGGTTTTCACCTCTAGCTAACATGCCTACCCAACTGTTTTTCCATCTCTTTCTGTCACCTCTTCCAGGAAAGCTTTCATGAGAGATGCTCTATATTATTATTATTTACCAAATATCCACTACCCCGCCCCACCTCCAACCTTTCCCTCCCCCACTGAGGTTGCTCCTGGCTGTGGAATGTGAGGAGGTGTGACCTTTGCCGAGGGGGACACTTTGCTTGGCTTGGACCCCAGTACTCTTGCTCTCTGCCGCGATGTCTCGGATGGGAGGGGCTCCTGGGATCTGGACCATGGAGACATGTGGACCAGACTTAAACCAGCCCCTCAGCCTGGGTCCAGCAAGTCAAACCCAGCAGAGACATCCCGCAGCCCCCAGACGCATGAGCGAGAAATGAGCAGCCGGTGAAACGCCACCCTGGTTGTGTGTTGCAGCACTGCCGCAACAGCAAGGACAACAACGATGGCTCACGTGCCCTGGTCAGGCCCTGGAGGACAATCATGTTTCCATGCCCTGAACATATACTAGCGCATTTAGTTTTCAGAACAACCTTATGAAATGCCTGCTACTTTTAGGCTCATTTTACAAGTGAGGAAGGTGAGGGAAGAAAAGTGATGTAGCTTGCCCAAAGCCACACTGCTGGGACCCTCCCAGGACCCCTAGCTATGAACGTCATGCGGTCTCCTGCTCTGTGGGTGACATTTCAGGCGTCTGGCTGCTTCTGCACCCCCACCTCTGGATTCCCAGATTTCCACAGGAATTCCTGTAACTTTGACCTTATTTCATTGAACTGAGTTGCAAAGGTCTCTTGATTTAACTACCCACCTAGGTGGAGAGGCCAGGTTTGGCGTGGTCCACACGAGGAGCCTGTCGCAAGGAGTTCAGGAAGTGCTGGCTAAGCGATAAGTGATGACGCCCTAATACGGTTCTCAGCACCGAGGGACTGAGGGTCAGCACTGTTGCTGTGGTCACTTAACCAAGCCCCCATCTCCCCCCTACCCCTCTCCCCACACCCACAGGCAATAGAGCTCTGTCTTGACCAGCTCTCTGAGGCCAAACTCTCACACTGGTTCCTGGTCCTCCTGTGATCTGTCCTCAGAATATCTTTCCACCCTCCTCTTTCATGGCTCCTGGTTCACTCCACACTCCAGTCAAGCACTACACTCCCTCACTCCTGCTGGCACGTACAATTCCCTCCATTCCCTCCACCTGAAGTGGTCCTTCCCACCTAACCACAGATGCAAATCCTCCCACCCTGACGGCCCAGTGCACATGCCACTGCCCAGCCCCGCAGCTAAGCATCCTCTGCACTCTGATTGCACATCTCTGTAGCTTTGGTGCATAGGTCTCTATGCTTCTAGCATTCCTTTCAAATCAACCAGCTCTCGACATGTGTGTCTGCCTCGAAAAGCTGGGATCCATTTCAAATTCATCTGTATCACCCAGGAGAACCTAGCACAATGAATTGCAAATAGTAGGCATTCAATAAATATTTCCACAAAGAGTAAGTGATGTTAGAACTGGCTTGCTTTTGTGAGGTGTTCACTGTTAGCTTGTTCTAGAGGGAGCTGGGTGACAGTGTGTAGCAGGATCAATATCTCCTGCCAGTTTCCCACCGGCAGATGTTGCCCATTGCAGAGCAGCATGCTGCCCCATTCAGGCACTGTTGCCAAACAGAAGGTATTCTTGGCAGGAGTGTTGGTGCATGCCGCACTCTGCAGTCTGCACCTCTGAGCCAGCTCCTCCATTGGCAAACGAGCCTTCTCGGAACCGGCTTGTGCCACCCTCCACAGGCCTCCTGCCACCCAAACAGATGGGCACAAATGTAAGTGTGCCAGGTAGCAAGCATGCGCATCCCCTTGGAGCTCCCAATAAAAGATTTGTCTCTCACCCATGGTGTCGCCCCATCCAAACAGCAAAGCACACTGCTGTGTTATGTGAGATGCTGCAAGGGAATTACCCTCATATTCTAATTTGAGAAAACATTAATTAAAGAGTCCCAGGGCTTCTCTGGTGGTGCAGTGGTTAAGAATCTACCTGCCAATGCAGGGGACACGGGTTCGAGCCCTGGTGTGGGAAGGTTCTACATGCCGCAGAGCAACTAAGCCCGTGAGCCACAACTACTGAGCCTGCACTCTAGAGCCTGTGAGCCACAACTACTGAAGCCCACGCACCTAGAGCCCGTGCTCCACAGCAAGAGAAACCACCACAGTGAGAAGCCGGCACTCCACAGCGAAGAGTAGCCCCCGCTGGCTGCAACTAGAGAAAGCCCGTGTGCAGCAGCAAAGACCCAATGCAGCCAAAAATAAATAAATAAATAAAAAATAAGTAAATTTAAGAATTGCTGTAAAATTGAGGTAAAAGGATGGAATAGAATTAGGAAAACCAAAACCCTATATTTCCTGTTACTAAGTGCTACTCTTACAAAAAAAAAAACCAAAAAAACAAACAAAAAAGAACAAAGAGTCCCAGACCTGGAGGAGGGAGTAAGGATGAGAAAGAGATGAAAGAAAACATTCTGTCTCTGTTTAAAGCTTTGGCTGGTAGCATCTGTGGATTGGGGGAGATGCTCCTTCCAGGTGGAGTTCAGATTTAAGGCAGAGGCTAAATCCATGATTGGGGCTTCTAGGGCTGCCAGCAAGGCAGCAGGAGGACTGATACTCCTCCCAGGGCCTGGTATGCTTCCACACACAGGGGTGAATAAAAGTTTAAACTTCCCATCTGAGCCAAAATCTATAAACCATGCTCCAACCACACAGGTTCAGAGAGAAGAATAATGTGCTCAACATGCCACCTTATTGATAAGCTAGTTGCAGTTATGTCCCAACCCAGGCTGAAAACCTTTATTGACTCAGGAGTTATCTTAGTAATCTGACGGCCTGAGCTGGCTAGGCAACACAGTCAGCCTGGGGAGCGGCCAGTGCGGCCTTTGGCATACATTACAATTTTAAAAGCCTGAAACTGACAAAGAAATAATACCACCTACAACTCTAAAGCACTTTAATTCTGGTCTTTCTTGAGACACTAAAGACAGATAGGAACTGCATTGATCTCGCACCGTAGATCTCACAAGTAATTTCTTCCACTGGGATTTGTGGTTTTACTTTTACTTTCCAAACTCTAATGTACCCATGACTCATCTGGATACAAGAAGCGCAGCTTGAACTTCCCAGTCGGTCATCGGCAGAATGTGCCAAACAGCTATAGCACCTCAGGGAAGCCACAGAATGGAAAGCAGATCATCTGGCAAAACTGGCCAATGGCCAGCAGGTGACCCAGTTACTGGACCAATATGCTGTCCAGTACTAGAAGATGCTCAGTCTCCAAAATGGGTTATAAATATTCATTCAGGGATGTAACATTTGGAAGCTGAAACCTTTAAAGACCCCAAGTTTTGCGGGTCGCACTAGGGGTGCCAGGGGCTTCTGTATAGATAAAATCCATCCAGTCTGTTTATTGTCTGCCTTTTAAGTCGTTCCTTGTTTCCAGACAGCTCCAGGCAGAGACCTGACTGGGGATTAAGCATCCATCATAAATGTGGCTCAGAGACATTGAAAAAGAATAAGATAGAAGAGAAGTTTAAATATCTGCTGTAGAAGGGTTATCTCACTGTGACAGCTTGGAATGTGGCATTGATTAAACAATGGAGGATAGCATATATCTCTACTCCGCATCACAGGTGTGCTCAAAGTATTTTTCTGCAAGGAAAAGACAAGTTTATTTTTAATAATGGGTCAACACCTGGCCTCTGGAATATTTTACATCACAGGTTTTGAAGAAATTAACCTCTAATTTTATTTACATGCATTTCAAGAGCTTCAAAAGTATTCAGAACCCACTGGTTTTTCAGTCAGAATTAGTCCAATAGTTTGACTTTATCATCTTTGGATGACTTAATTGTAGGTCATAAGTGTGTCCAAACTTGTCTTCGCTGCCCAGAATTTTTTTTTCATTCTCTACTCTCCCTGGCAGGAAGTCACTACAATGTTCGTTTGTCTGGTAGCAGGATGAATGGCCAACTCCTTCCTGGCATGTACAAGTTGAGGAAGCTGTAATTTGCTCCCTGTTTCCCTTGAAGGTCACTGAATTTAATACTGTGATTGAAATCCAGTGCCTTCTATGAATCTCCAAAGAACTGTGATTCCTAAGAAGGCAGATAATTTGGAGGTGGTATATGTGGACCTGTGCACACATGTTAAACAATTATAAATTGTTTCCTTTCATCTGTCTCAGAAGTAATCTGTAGCAAGACTCCAAAATATAAAGCCTTTCTAAAATGAGACAGCTAGAAAATAGCGCATGAGGATTGGTGGGTTCATCCACAATGCTGACATTCCTGTACAGCTTCAGATGGTGACAAATGACACTGATTTTCAGCCTTGGCTTGATTTGAACTGGTGGCTTCTATCTCTGGCTTCCCTTTTGTAGGAAAAAAAAAATGTCTCATTCATCCCTTTGGCATTATTCCCAGTCAATGAATGAGGGTGACACTTCTCCCAGGTAACCATCTCAAAGTTTTCTAGCTGAGCTAGTTAGTGTTTTGGCATTGGAAAATACACTATAAAAATCATTCTTTCACTTTGTGCCTGGGAGGGAGGGTAGGGCACTTAGGACAAAGTAGTTCTGCCTTTGCCTCTACCAGTTCATGTAATCTTTGATATCTCAAAATGGAAAATTGATTTTATCTCTGGATACAGATGAAACCATCAGAGGTCCCTGGGTCCTCTAACTGGGGATAATTAAGGATGCCTCTGCAGGAATGTAACTTTGTTGGGTAACAGTGGCTCCTGGCAAAGTGGGGATGGACATGTGAGAGTATTTGAGGCAGAAGAATTCAGGCATAGTGATCCATGATGGAGGGTCACAATAGGAAAAAGCATGTTTGAGAGTGAAGAGAAGGTCTAAGGTACTAACATATAACCCCAAACCCAACTCCCTATAATTTCCATTGGTCTGAATTGAAAGGGTTCCCCCTATTTTTTAATCATCCTTCATTTCAATGTAACTCACACAATCTCCCATTTTAGTTTCTTAGGGCTGTTGTAACAAAGTAGAGTGGTGGGTGGCTCCAACAACAGGATTTTACTGTCTCACAGTTCTGGACACAAGAAGTCCAAGATCAAGGTGTCCACAGGGTTGGTTCCTTCTGAGGCTTTGAGGGAGAATCTGACCATGCCTCTCTCCTGGCTCTTGGAGGTCTGCTGGCTGAAATCTTTGGTGTTCTTTGGCTAAAGAAACATTACCCTGATCTCTGTCTTCATGTTCATGTGTCATTATTCACATGTGTGTGTCTTTGTGTATAAATTTCCCCTTTCAATAGGATACCAGTCATTTTAGCTAAGTGGCCCACCCTGCTTCAGTATGATCTCATCTTAACTAAATACATCTGCAATAATCCTATTTCCAAATAAGGTCACATTCTGAGATACTGGGAGCTAGGACTTCAGCATATAATTTTGAGGAGGACACTATTCAACTCATAACAGCCCCTAAACAATATTTCTATAACAGTCTGTATCTTCCTCCTCAGGCAGAGGGATCAGGACCTCATAAAAAAGAATAACAGTGAGCTACAAGTAAACTTTTCTTACACATCTATGGAGGAAACTGTAGAAGAGGTTGTCTTGGCTCCATTTGTAAGAGGTAAAAATGAAAGGAAAAAATGTCCCCAAGAAATTGTAGCAGTGGGCTAACCTTTACAGCATTGCCTGGGTGATCCAGGTATCCTCAAGTTACAAACTTGGTTATGGTGATCCCAGACTGGAAGTACTCCTAGAACTTGACACTAGCAAATGAATATCCTCTCTGGAGAAAATCACCTTTCTCTTGGCCCTCAAAATATTACCATAAAAAAATTCTTAGAGTAATGAACAGCACACCAACAACCAAGCTCACCAGGAAAGAAATCACCATAAGAAAACTTAGGAGAAAACAGCAGACAGCAGAATTATATTTACAAGACTATAGTATTAAAATCGTCAGAACTAGATTATAAAATAATTATGATTATTATATGTAGGGAATAGAGTTTTTTTAAGTGACCTAGCACATTTGAAAGACAGCCAAATAGAACTTCTAGAAATAAAAAATATATAGGAAAAATATTTTTTAATGAATGGACAAGTTTAACAACATATTAGAAACAGGTGAATGTAGAATTGATGATCTGGAGGATAACCCAGAAGAAATTAACCATGATACAGCAGAGAGAGACAGAGACCAAAAAAAAAAAAAAAGAGAGAGAGAGACAGAGACAGAGAAAGCAAAAAGAAAAGTGTGGTGGTTAGTGTGAGAAAAACTTAACATCCATTTAAACAGAACTGCAAAAGAATAATAGAGAGAGAACAGAGCATAAGTGACATTTAAAAGTAAAATTGCTGAGAATTTTTCAGAACTATTAAAAGATATAAGAAACCCAACAAATCCCAAACAGGGAAATAAAAGAAATCTACATAAATATCCATCAGAGTAAAATCAGATAAAAAAAAAAGAAAAAGAAATTTTAAAAGCAAAAGAAATAGAATACCATCAAAAAAAGCAACAGTTAAATGCAGCTGAACCCTTAAGCAGTAATAAAATCAAGACTACTGTGAGATAATGTCTTCAACTAAGCTTAAGGGAAATAACTTCCAACTGTCAAAATATCATTTAAGAATGAGAGTAAAACATACTTTCAGTAAACATAAGCTAAGATAATTTACCACCAGCAGACTTTCACAAAGGAAATCTTGAAATATATGATTCAGGAAGAAGGAAAGTAACCACAAAAGGAAAGTAAGGAACTGGAAAAAAAAAAAAAGATGTTATAGGGAAATATAATTAAATATACAACAATAAACTATTTTGTTATTGATATTGATTAAATTTAAAATGTGATAAATTAAGTATGTAGGTTGTGATTTCTAAAATAACTACTAAAAATGACAGAGACATAATATATCACTTCAAAACAAGAAGATGGAAAAAATAGATTAATAAGAACTACTCAGTCACACAAAAATAAAACGAGATAAAAGAAAAAGAAATATAAGTAGGAAGAGACAAATTGAAAGTGCAATAAAAAGATGATACATTTAAACCCTAATATTTAAATCATTATATTAAATGTAAATGGATTAAATGTTTCAGATAAAAGCAAAGATTAGCTAATAGATTTCTAAAAGACCAGCTGTATGTTGTGCATAATGGATACATCCAAAATATAAGGGCCCAGAAAGACTGGAGAAAAGGATTCAAATATATATGCCAGTAACTGCTAACCAAAAGAGAAAAGCCATGGCTGTTTGAACATTAGATAAAATAGACTTTAAGACAATAAATATTGCTAGAGATAAAGAGGGTCTTCTCACAGTTATAAAAGATTTAATTCACAAGAAGACATAAACATTTTAATTCATATATGCCTGTAATAGACTGAATGGTTGCCCCCCAAAAGGTATTTCTCCATCCTAAAGCCCAGAACCTGTGAATACTGCCTTATTTGTAAAATTCTCCTGAGGTTAATTAAAAATAAATAGATAAAAACCAAGAAAAATCAAACTCCTAATGTCAAGAATTTTAAATCCTAAACAAATATTAGCACATTGATTAAACAATTTATTTTTAAAAATAGAGTATATAATATACAAGAATAAGTCAATGGGTTTATTCTAGGAAAGCAAGCTTGATTTAATCTTGGAAATTGAATTAATGTACCTCATTCCCAACAGCTACAGATTAGCTCAATAGATGCTGCCAAACTGACAAAATTCAACATCTATTCATAAAATCATTTATATAAACAAAGCATAGAAGAGAATTTCCTAAACATGATAAGGGGAATCTAAAAGTCATTTCCTATTTGATAATCACATGATGAAAATTTTCACCTTGTTGTCAGGAATAGAACAATAATGCTTGTTATCACTACTTCTGTGTAAGGTTGTATTCTAGGTCCTATCCAGTATAGTAACACTGTAAAAGGGGGGAGGGGGAAGGAAATGTACAAAAAAATTTAAAAGGGAGTATCAAAGATCTCTTTATTTTCAGACAGTATAGTTGTGTCTTTAGAAAATACAAAATAATCTAAAGATGCTAATCAGAAATTGTGAGTTTAGTAAGTCTGCCCAATAATGAGGGCAGATGCAAAAATCAATTGTACTATACAGTTCTATGCTGTACTACCATCAAGCAATTAGAAAATAAAAATTGTTTTAATTACACTTACAGTAGCATCAAAAAACATAAAATACCTAGGGATAAATATAACAAAGACATCACAACCTCTCCAATAAACACTATAAACATGGCTGAAAGAAATTAAAGAAGAATTAAGTACAGAGACATGCCACGTTCATAAACTGGAAGACTCAATATAGTTAATAGAGTCAATATAGTTAAATGCCATTCCTTTCAAGTTAATGTAAAGATGCAGTGCATTCCCAGTCAAAACTCTGGCAGGTTTTTTAGTAGATATTCACAGTCCGATTTTAAAATGTGTATGGAAATGCAAGAACTTAGAATAATCAAAGAAATTTTGTGAGCTGAGAATAAAGATGAAGGATTTACCCAACCTGGCTTAAGACTTACTATAAAGCAATAATGATCAATGCAGTCTGGTTCTGACAAAAAGATAGACATAGATCAATGAAACAAAATAGCAGACTAGCGAGTGCAGAAACAGATCCACAAACATATGGTCAATAAATTTTTGACAATTTTTTTAAGGCAATTCAGTGTGGAAGGGAAAGTCTTCAACAAATGATGCTGGATCAAATGGATATCCATATAGAAAAAAATAATAATACCCCCAACCCTTACTTCACATCATTTATAAAAATTAACTCAAAATAGATCATAGGCAAAGAGTAAAACCTAAACTATAACATTTCTAAAAGAAAAAATAGCAGAAAATTTTTGTGACCCTATAGAATGCAAAGATTTCTGATATGGAACTCAAAAAGCATAAAATGTAAAAGGAAAAAAATGATAAAGTGGAATTCATTTAAATTTAAAACTTTTGTTCTTGAACAGATGTAATTTTAAAACTAAAAGACAGCAGAGCTGAAGACAATAATGGGAACATGTGTATCTGACAGAGGACTTGTCTAAGGAACATGTACAGAACCACTCTAAGTCAGTATTGAGACAAAGAACACAATTTTTTAAATGGGCGAAAGACTTATTCTTTATCAAAGAAAAAATAAAGATCTTCCTTGACTTATGATGGGGTTACTTCCTGATAAACCCACAGTAAGTTGAAAATATCATAAGTCAAAAATGCATTTAATACACCTAATGCACCCAACATCATGGTTTAGCCCAGCAAAACTTAAACATGCAAGGAACAGTTAGGTTGTTAGCCTACAGTTGGGTGGCATTATCTAACACAAAGCCTATTGTATGGTAACATGTTGAGTATCTCATGTAATTGATTGAACACTACACTGAAACTGAGAAACAGAATTGTTGTCTGGGTTCAGAATGGTTGTAAGTGTATCTCGTGGTTGACTGGGAGCTGTGGCTGCTGCCACTGCCCAGCATCACAAGAGAGTACCACACCACATATCACTAGCCCTGGAAAGGCTCAAAATTCAGAGTTCAAAGTATAATTTCTATGGAATGTGTGTCACTTTTGCACCCTCATAAAGTCAAAGAATCACAAGTTGAACCATTGTAAGTCAGGGACCAGTTATACATGTGGCCAATAAGCATGTAAGCAGTAGCATGGGAACAGGACAGAGGAAGAGATGGCTTCCAAAAGAGCACAGGGAAACTTGTGGGGTTGGTAGAATGTTTACCATGATTGTGGTAACGGTTTCATGGGTATATACATGTTAAAACAGATCAAATTGTGGACTGTAAATATAGCTTATCATGCTTCAATTACACCTCAATAAAGTTGTAAACTATCAATTTTGCATACATATGAAATAATAATTTTATGTATATTTGGAAATATACATTACAATAAACAATAAGTAAAACCTTAAAAATGATACCAATGACAGTAACATCAAAAATATAAAAATGTAAAGAATAAATATAACAAATTATGTTTAAGACCTCTTCAGAGGAAATCAATAAACTTTAGTGAAAGACATTAAAAGACTTGAATAAATTAATTTATCATGTTCATGGAATAAAATATTCAATATTTTAAAGATTTTTAAAATGTCAGTTCTTCAAATTAATTATAGACTAAATGCAATCCCAATCAAAATACCAGCAGGTTAATGTGTGTGTGGACATGTGTGGAAATTGAAAAGCTGATTCTAAAACATATAGGATGATGCAAAGGCCCAAGGGTAGCCAAGACACTGATGGAGAACAGGGGGTTTAGACTTGCTCTACCAGATACGAGGACTTGTTATAAATCTTAGGTGACGAAGACACATTGGTTTTGGTGCAGACACAGGCAACTGACGAATGAAACAGAATATATGGCCTAAAAACATACACATGTTTATGTGGATATTAGATCAGTGAAAGGGGTGGCATTGCAGATAAGTGACTGAAGATGAACTTTTCGGTAAACTGCCTAGAGATAATTAGGTATCCATTAAGGGAAAAAAAATGAAATTGAACCCTTGCTTCACACTACAAACAGAAATAAATTTCAGTTTAATTTAAATGCTAAATGCCAAGAACAAAAATATAAAATTTTTAGAAGATCATGTATGAGAATATCTTCAATACTGTCTTAGTCTGCTTAGGCTACCACAACAAAATACCACAGACTGGGTGACCTAAATAACAGAAATTTACTTACTCACAGTTCTGGAGGCTGGAAGTCCAAAATCACAGTGCCAGCAGGGATGGCTTCCTCTGAGGCCTCTCTCCTTGGCTTGCAGATGGTCTCCTTCTTGCTGCCTCTTCACATGGTCTTTTCTCTATGTGTGCATCCCTTGTATCTCTGTGTGGGTCCAAATTTCTTCTTCGCTATAAAGACAGCAGTCAGATTGGATTAGAGCCCACCTATATGATCTCATTTAACCTTACCTCTTTAAAGGCCCTAACTCCAAATGCAGTCACATTCTGAGAAACTGGGGATTAGGACTTTAGCATATAAATGAGGGAGGGGACGGGGCACCGTTCAGCCCATGACAGATACCTTAGAGTCAATAAGGATTGCTTAAACTAGCCCTGAAATGCACCAACAATAAAAAGGTTGATAAATGTCCCTGATTTGAAATTGGGAACTTCTGTTCATAAAAAACAATCTAAAGCTAAAAAGAAGACAAACCAGAAGAGACGCTTTTTGCAACATTTATAGCTAACAAAAGACTGCTGTACAAAATTAAAAACTTCTACAAGCCAAAAAGAAAAAAACAACTCCAAAGGAAAAAAAAAAAAGGACAATGGACTAGAACAAGAACTTCAGAAAGGAAGACAATCAAATGTCCAAAATACACATGGAAAGGTGCTCAACCCCCTACATAATCAGGAAATTCAAATGAAATTGGCAAAAGTTGAAGTCTTACAATACTAAGTGTTGATGAGGATGTGCAGCAAAGGGGAACCCTATACACTGCTGATGGGAGTGTAAATGGTATAAATACTTTGTAAAACAACTGCATTATCTAATAAAGTTGGAGATAAATATATCGTGGGACCCAGCAATATTTTTCTTGGGTATCAACCCAGAGGGACTTCTACTGTTTCAACTCAGATATGTGTATCAAGGCTGAAATGAAAGCAACCTAAATGTCCAACAAAAGTCATCTGAATTATTTTTAAATGGTGATACAGTCATTGGATAGAATACTCTATAATAATAAAAATGCATGAATGACGGCCACATGTAACATCTTTATGAAGCTCACAAACAGTATTGAGTAAAAGAAGTCAGACGAAAGAACACGTTCACTCTGATTCCCTTTATGTTTAGTTCAAGAACGGGATGATCTCAATTATATTGTTTAGCGATGTATTTATAAGAGACAAAAATACTTTTAAAAAGCAAGGGTATGATTACTGAAAATACCAGGACAAGGGTTAGCCCCTGGACGAGCAATAGATCTGAGAAGGAAATTTGGAGCCTGGTAAGCCTCTGTATCTCAGACGGTGTGGCCGTTATGGGGCTGTTTGCTTTATAAGTGTTTGTCGAACAGCAGTTCATATCAACTGTAAGCACTTTCTGGATGTGTTATATTTCACAATAAAACCAAGAAAAATAATTGACAAAAGGCAATGTCTCTAGGAAGTCTCAGACTTCTAAAATGAAAACAAGAATTGGTAGGTAGCAGGTAAGCCACAGAAAATCTTGCACAATTGGGTATATGAAGTGGTGTCAGCTGCTGGTTTTCCTGTCCCAGCCACCAAGAAGTAGGCGAGTTTAATAGCTGTATTTAAAGTGTCAGATGCAAGAACAATAACAGTCTTTTCTTTTTTTTTTTTTTTTTTTTTTTTTTTTTTTTTTTTTT
>NW_020837973.1:8159509-8221434 GCF_003676395.1 Aethalodelphis obliquidens
GCCATGGCTCACGGGCCCAGCCGCTCCGTGGCCTGTGGGATCCTCCCGGACCGGGGCACGAACCCATGTCCCCTGCATCGGCAGGCGGACTCTCAACCACCGCGCCACCAGGGAAGCCCAACAGTCTTTTCTTAAATGATTTTTTTTTTTTTACTAATTCCCTACCAGCTCAAGAAACTTTTCATTATAATGGTCTTTTCCTGTCTGTCGGGGACAATTAAACCCTCACTTAGCAGCACCCTGGGTCTTAGGTCAGCCACTCCCCTTGGCCCCCAAAGTATACTCCAATCCTCCCTAACTTGGACTGGATTCACCACATGGTCAAGGTAGCCAAGAAAGAAAGCTATGGCAGAAATCAAATAAAAGCAAAGATACAGAATGGTGGGAGAAGTTACTCTGTAGAAAGAAAAAGCTTAAGGCATTAAAAATGAGCACAAGAACTTTCTGCCCACCAGTGGATGTATTTCACTTACAAACCACATTTTGTTTCTCATAGAGTGGGTTCATTCTCATTTAAGAACTGAAAATTCAGCACTCTTTTGAAGAAGCATTTTTTTCAAGTTGATATAAGAGCCCCAGATGGTTTTGCTTAGAGTGTCCCATTGATTATTGCATTCTGCTCCCTACAAGCCACAGATCTCTTAGAATCTAAGTGACTGGGGAGTGTCCGTTGTTTTGGTTTCAAAGCAATTCTGTCCTGAGTCACACACACTCACAGCCAAAGCACTGCTGAGGGACCGGATGAAAGCTGCCCATTAGAAACTTCAGTGGCTGGTTATTTCTTCCACAGAATTGAATATATTACTCCAACTACTGTCAACAAACATGCATCGACAAGTCTTTACACTGTCTGGACGACAGCCCCTGAGTACTAGAGTGAGTGGGTTCAAGTTCGCATCACCATCATCATGGCAAGGACAATGCTTCTTACCTCTCACAGGATTCAGTGAAAAACTGAACAAATAAAAATGGATTGAAAGCATCAGTATAAAGGAGCGAAAAGTACCAAGTGCATTGTTATAAAATATCAAGTCAACAATCCCGTTGTGTAACACCCCCAAAGTCCAATGTCTTTTCTGGCAGGTTGTGAACTTCCGGAGACCTAAGTTGGAAGTGTGTGCGTGTGTGTGTGCGCGCGCGTGTATGTGTGTGTGTGTGCGTGTGTGTGTGTGTGTGTGTGTGTGTGTGTGTGTGGTGTGTGCGCTCACCTGTGTTTGAGTATGTGTTTTAAGTGTTAAGTGAGGGGAGTGATGACAAAGGTAAGAAGGAGAACAGACAGACAGGAACGGAATCCAAAGAAGAAATAATAAAGGGGAGACCATGACCTCTTTGCTCTGTAACTATACGAAAACATTCAGTTGAACCTTTGAGGAATCAGGCGGCAAAGCTGGTTATTGGGAAAGGCCTTCACTGCCCCCTGCATGAAAGACACCACCCACCATCGCAGCCCACTGTCCAGACCTGTCTACCCTAACCTATTAGCCTGTGCTGCCTCCACCCTCGGAACTCTGTCATTGCCAAGCTCCACTCTCCTCCCCACTTGCTTGAATTCCAGCCCATCTCCTTGCCCTGCAGCTCATCTCCCCAGCCTCTGGGCGCCTTTGAAACTATCTGAGGCATCAAGTAACAAGCCAGCAAAAAAATAAAATAAAAAACAATAGGAAATAACAAGGTAAGGAGGAACCAGGATTAGAAAGGAGACTTCCTTTCAATCAGAACTTCTGGCACCTTGTGTTACTTTGGGTCTGCTGAATATTTGACGTGAAAGAGACTTATTGGGAGAGAGCAGGAGCAGGCAGGAAGAGGTTGAGACTGCAGTGCAGGTCTGATACTCTGGAAGGAGAGAAGGAAGGAAGAAAGACTGGGGAGCAAGAACCTCAGCCGCAGGAAGAGCCAAATTTGGCCAAGCCTATGGGCAACCCTGAGCCAGAGTCGCCCATTGGAGGAGTCTGCATTGTGCTTTAGTACCCAGCCATGCCCAGTCATTGGCTGGTTGCAGCCTGCAGCAAGGGTGGCCTTGGTATAACTGTGGGAGTGGATAAGAAGGGGAGTGAATAAAGCGGACCATTTGTCACTTGTATCCCCTGTAGCAGGAGACAGACCTGAGCAGCTGCCTCTCAAGAACTATGTTCCCTAATCTATTGGTCACTTGAAATTTAAAAACCCATCTTAACTGCTTAACCTACAGCACAGAAGTCACAAACTGACTGTGTTGGATAGAATCTGGCGAAGACGATTTTTTGTTGTTTGTCTGGTTTTGGATTTAGGGATTGAAAATGCTTTTAAAACTTTTGAGCTAGTTACCAACATTTAGTAAACCAGAGATTTTACATGTTATACATTCAGATTTCCACCTTTTCTCAAGATGAGATGCAAAGGGCCAACATTCCCGCAGAAGATCAGGTGCACTTTCCCTCTCCAGGTGGCCACAGTCCCCACCACTCCTTTAGGTTTACACTAGCTCACACCACTCATTATTTATTGACTGTCCCCTCTGGTCATCTGAACTTTTGACTGGCCTGCATTCATGCCTGTGTCACTGTCAGAATATAAACCCTCTAAGGGCAGTGATTTTGTCTGTTTGGATCATTGAGGCAAATCAATGGTCAGGAACAATTCCAGGCACATAGTAGCTGCTAAAGAAGTATTTGGCCAATGAAATGGTGTGTTATCTTCACAGAGGACTGGAAGATATTGTTTGGGTTGGTGGTGGTGAAGAAAAAGAACTTGTTTCAAAGTTTTGTCTGGGGCTAAACTTGCTCAGTTCACAAAGAACCAAGTTGGCACCAAAGGAAGAAAATGAGACTCCAGACACAGCAGTAGAGTGCATTTGTTCTCAGGAATGGGTGGGAGCAAAGTAGCTGCAGAATGGCGCAGAATGGGTGTGCGTCCAGCAATGGGCATGCTACCATCGCACATCCTGTACTCTCATGCAGGGATTCTTTCTTCCCCTTCTAAACTTAGGAGGAGAGAGTGGGTTTGCACAGGGAAATAGTGCTTATCTCAGCTCCTTTGCTGGCTCTAATGCAGCCTGAAACATTGCTACAAAATACTTGCTGGGCCACATTCCAGGGCAGCCAGGTATATGGGGTCCTCACCCCAGAGCTAACACACATTTAGGCATGATGGAAAGAATCAAGCTCAGTGATGATGTGATGTGCGTTCCTCAAATGCATAAAAATGCACATGGACAAATGGTGCAAATCAAACAGAGAACTGCCTGCCAGAGGCAATCCCCCGTGGTGTCTCACTAGTTCTGAAAATGACTACCAGATGATAAAGGAGAGCAGGCCCTGTGCAATCTGATTACCACGAGGGACTGGCAAATCCATTAGAAGCAAATAGGCTCCTTCAAGTCCATTTTACTTGCTAAAAACAAGAAACTTTAAGTCTAAAAAATGAGTCAATTTTTCATCTCATTTCTTACTGTCTTATATTTGCTGCATCCATCTCCAGCTAAAAGACTAGAGGTTTGTGTTTTGAGGTCAAATTTTGCTGCTGTTAAAACTCAAAGTTAGATCTAAGCCTGACATGAGGCAGAGAGCTAGAACCTTCAGTTTGTGGGCAACTTGCTCTGTTGTCCTCATCTGTAGAAAAACCATTGGGGAGGAACAGAAGTATTGAATAAGTCTGACAAAGCACCTTCAATGCATCAGACTGTAGAGTCTTCTGCATATGTTTTGTCACTGAACCCACTATTCCAAAGGACAAATAGGTTTATAAAGAATCCACTAGAAGAAAAATGGGGCAGCCATTATGGAAAACAGTATGCAGGTTCCTCAAAAAATTAAAAATAGAACTACCAAATAAATAATCTAGCAATTCCATTGCTGGACATTTACCCAAATGAATTGAAATCAAGGATCTCAAAAGCAACCAGCTGAATGGGAGAAAATATTTGCAAACCATGTATCTGATAATGGGTTAATATCCAAAATTTATAAAGAACTCATACAACTCAATAACAACAACAACAAAATCCAATTAAAAATTGGGCAGAGGACCTGAATAGACATTTTCCCAAAGATGACATACAGATGACAAATATGTACTTGAAAAGATGCTCAACATCACTAACCATTGGGGAAATGCAAATCAAAATCACAATATCACCTCACACCTATTAGAATGGCTATTACCAGAAAGACAAAAAAACAACAAGTGTTGTTGAGAATGAGGAGAAAAGGGAACCCTCATGCACTGTTACCGGGAATGTAAATTGGTGCAGCCACTATGGAAAACAGTATGGAGATTCCTCAAAAACTTAAAAATTGAACTGCCATATGATCCAACAATTTCACTTCTGAGTATTTATCCAAAGAAAATGAAAATACTAATTGGAAAAAATATATGAACCCCATGTTCATTACAGCATTATTTACAATAACTAAAGATATGGAAGCATCCTAAGTGTCCATTGGTGGGTGACTGGATAAAGGAGTTGTGGTATATATATATACAATGGAATATTGTTTAGTCATAAAAAGAAGGAAATATTACCATCTGTGATAGGAAGGATGGACTTTGAGGTCATTATGCTAAGTGAAATAAGTCAGACAGAGAAAAACAAATACCATATGATCTCACTTATAGTTAGAATCTAAAAACAGAAACAAACAAACGAAAAAAAACTAAGGTCATGGATACAGAGAACAGATTGGTGATTGCCAGAGACAGGAGGTGGGGAATGGGCAAAATGGGTGAAGGGGGTCGAAAGGTATAAGCTTCCAGTTATAAAATAAGTAAGTCATGGGGATGTGATGTACAGCGTGGTGATTATAGTTAATAATATAGTTAGTAATTTCATGTTTGCTAGGAGAGTAAACCTTACAAGTTTTTGTCACAAGAAAACAATTTTTATAACTGTGACAGATATTAACTAGACTTATTGTGGTGACGATTTCACAATGTATACAAATATTGAACAATTATATTGTACACCTGAAACTACTGTAATGTTAAATGTCACTTATACCTCAATTAAAAGAAAGAAGATCTCAAAAAGATATCTGCACTCCCATGGTCATTATAGCATTTTTCACAATAGCCACAATATGGAAACAACTTCAAAGTCCATCAGCAGATGAATGGATAAAGAGACTGTGTTATATACATACTATGGAATACTATTCAGTCTTTAAAAAGAAGGAAATTCTGCAATGTTTTATGTGGATGAAATCTGAGGACATTGTACTAAGTGAAACAAGCCAGTCACAGGAAGATAAATACTGCACGATTCCACTTACAGGAGGTATCTGAAGTAGTCAAGCTCATTGAATCAAAAAATGGAATGATGGTTTCCAGGAGTTGGGGGATTGGAGAAATGAGAAGTTACTAATCAGTGGTCATAAAGTTTCAGTTAAGCAAGATGAATAAGCTTTAGAGACCTGCTAAAACGTTGTATCTATATTATAGACTTAAAATTTTGTAAAGACAATAGATCTCATGTTAAGTGTTCTTTCCAAAATTAAATTAAATTACATTAATTAATAAAATAAAAAAGAATCCACTACATTACAATAGGAGGGATATTAGCAGGTGTGTAGTCCATCTTTCTCTTAGACTTATTTAAAAACTATAACTTTTAATAAGCACAGTACATGTGAATGCCCTCAAAAGATGCTGGCTCCCAGCTCTACCCCACCTCTGCCTTGCTCTGAATCCCGAGAAGCCAGTAGACTTCAGAGTTTCATATTGTATAGAGTATGTAATGGGAACAGTGGAAGCAAGCTTAGTGAGAGGCAGAGGGTGATGAAGGGGTCTCTAAGCCCCAATGGTTAAGGATGATTTCCTCAGACATAAGGATTTTAGACCAGAGAAGAAATGAGTGAAAACAGGGACAGAGGTTCTAGCCAGGCTGCTGAGGTCAATACGAATACCCAGAACATGAGTGACCCATCAGACATCCCCCGCATGCCCTATGGCCAGATGAGGGACCAGACCCTCAGAAACCATAGCATCCACACACAGCTGATGGAGAGAGTGCTGTCCTTGCAGCAAACCATGCAGGATCATATCACACAACCAGACACCAACAGAAGAAAAACAATGGAAACAATGAAAAAAATTTCCCCCAATATAAATATATACTACAATATTAAATATGCTTTTCAAACCAAACACTATCCTCCGCAACAAGATTCTGAAGTAGACATCGCTGACCTAGTCTCTCATTTCACACAGAGAGCAGCTGAGGCCCAAAGATGGTCACTGACCTTTCTTCTTTGTGCTAGGAGCTAATCCCATGTTTCTTGACTCATGGTAGATTGCTCTCAGTACTCAGTACTGCCCAAGAAATAAGAGCAACCTATGAAGATGATCATATAAACAGTAATCACATGTCACTTTGATGGTGATGTTGGTACTTAAGGACCAGTATGGACACACTCCTCTCCTTCAAAAGTTCTGAACAATAAAGAATGTGTTCAAAGGACAGTTAGCCAAATAGAGTCCATGGTCTGAACCCAATTAATGGCTGAGCAAGTCCCCAGTAACCAGGAGAGAAGTAGGTTCTCTAGTAAAAGCTCAGTTAGAGAACATGGCCTAGAACTGAGACCAAACAAGGGTTTTCTATTCAAAACCTGACTCTTACTACCCACACAGCTAAAGACATCTGGATCCACCAGTCTGAACTGGAACAAAACAAGCTAAGGAAAATTTCTCCTGGAGATAGGAAGACGGAACCCCTGTCCTGCTGAGCCTTCCTCAGTGTGGCAGGCACAGACCCTCAGTTGTGCTGGAACACACACCTGAGGGAGCGGCCAGGGAGCCCTACTCTGTCTGAGCGAGTGGTACACCATGTGT
Source organism: Aethalodelphis obliquidens (assembly GCF_003676395.1). Taxonomy (NCBI): domain Eukaryota; kingdom Metazoa; phylum Chordata; class Mammalia; order Artiodactyla; family Delphinidae; genus Aethalodelphis; species Aethalodelphis obliquidens. Next base: position 8,166,314 of record NW_020837973.1, read on the forward strand.
GTAGGAGAGAGAGGCAAGAGATGGAGCATATTTTCCCCACCTCATGAAAAGAGGTAACATCTGTAGAAGTTTCCCATCCCTTTCTGGAATGTGAAGTTGCCTACCTTACAGCCTTCACATCATCACCCAGTTCCTATACATTTAAAAACTTAACCCATTAATGTAATGGTAAAGAAGAAAGGCATTCCTTGTTGAACAAGAAACTGAGGGATTCCAGAAGGATGGAAAGTGACAGGGCACAGATAGAAGAAGGAAACTTCAGTCTAAGACCCACAGGAGGGTCCTGCTACAAAAGAAGAGAGGGATGCCAAACCGCCCTGTGACCGAGGAACCAGCTTGGGGCTTTGATCACAAGGGCATCAGCCAGGTGCTGTGGCAGCTCAGCAAAGAGTAGGAATCTACATACCTTCTCCCTTCCTCAGGTCAGGGAGCATTGCAGGAATGATCACAACCAGGCAGTGGAGGAAGAGCAGGATCGGGACCAGAGAGAAGTGATTATGGAGACAGAATCACTTAGACTGTCAGAGGATCACTCTGGCTACTGGTGGAGAACAGACTGCATGAATTGCAGAGGGAAAGTGGGGAGGCCAGTGGGTGTGACTGCAGTCTTCCAGGAAAGTGAGATCATCTACAGCCTGGACTAGATGTGGGTGGAAGAATAGAGAGAAGGACAGAGATTCAAGGGACAAGCAGGATGTAAAATCAGTAAAACAATGTTAGTGGTCGTGAATTATTGTTTCCCACTGTGCCTGTGGATTCATAAAGCAATGAAGTGCTCTTAGTACTTAATACATTCCATTTACTCAGCTTCCAAAACTTGTGCTTTTCTTCTCATGTTTGTAATTAACATGTACCATTAAACATCTTGATATGTTATTTTTGTTGTTTTTATAGCCAATTTCATTTCCATTTTCTGTTAGTCTTCCTTTCAGCATTCTATATCTGCATCTGGGATCATTTTCCTCCTGACTAAAGAACTCCCTTCATGTGCTTTTGGAAAGTATTCTTAATTTTTGCTTCTCTGAAAGTGTTTTTATTTCACCTTCATATTTTAAGATCATTTTGCTGAGTAAAGCATTCTAGGTTCAGTTATTTTCTTTTATCACTTTGAGGGAATTGTTCAATAGTCTTGTGACTCCCATTGTTTCCCATCAGAAGTCAGTTGTTGGTCTTGCTGTTTCAAAGTCCTCTGCCTTTTCAACACCTCTGAATGCTTTTAAGATTTCCTTTGTCTTTGGTATTCAGAAATTACAGTGTTGTGTTTAAAGCTTGATTTTCTTCGTCTTAATTCTGTTGGGGCTCATAGGCCTTGAGTTTGAAGCTTGCTGTCCTTCCAAAGTTTTGAAAAACTCTTGACCACTATTTCTTCAAATTTTGTTTCTGTTCATTTTCTTTCTTCTCTCTTTTCTGGAACTACAATTACATCTTTTCATTATGTCTCATATGTTTCTTCTTTTCCTTATATTTAGTCTTTTGTCCTTCTGTGCTTTAGTCTGCATATATTCTACAGCTTCCAGTTCACCCAAATATGATGTTATGCCCATCAGTTAAGATCTCAATTTTATTTGTTTTTATTTTTCCATTATAGGATTTCAATTTGAATCTTTTTATGGTTTCTAATTCTCTACTGAAATTCCTCATCTTTCAATTTTATTTCTTGAACATATTAATTATAGACATTTACTGTTCATGTACAATAACTCCAATTTTTTATTGTCTAAAGGTATGTTTATATTACTTCTTTTTTTCTCCAGTTTTGGGTCAAGTCTTTTTGTATACCTGGATTTTTTTTTAATTGGGTGCCAAATGTGTATTAAAAATTGTAGAGACAATTCAAGGCTTTGGATAAGGTTATTACCCTCCTAAGTGTGTTTAATTTTTCCTCTGGAAGATCATCTTTTTCTTTTCTAGGATTAAGCTAGTTGGGAGTTGTTTTTCAGTCTTTGTGAGTTATGGGATATTTTCAGTTTAGCCTTACTCTGAGGGTGCAGGCCTTTCGTGTAATAATCAAAAACCTGGAGCAATTATAGGACTTCTTCTTCTTAAAATGTCCTTCACTACAATTTTTGACTCTTCAGCCTTGTGACAGTACCAAAAGTTTTGCTCAGAATCTTAACTTATAAGATGCCACATTTGTTTTCTGATTTTGCATTTGCTGTCTGGGCAAAAGCAACTGCAGATGACAAACACCTCTCTTTATTTCTCATTTTTTCTGTATCTTAGCCCCAGAAATTCTCACTCTCTTTGTATCTTTTTGAAGCCTTCAAACATATATATGTATATGTGTGTGCATGTGTGTTATAGCATTTCTCACTATTCCCCATGGATCTAAAACCACACAGTCAGCCAAAAGCTGGCTTAGGAAGATGCTTAGGTTTCTGACTTGCTTAAGGGAATTGGTGATAGTGTCATTCACCAAGACAAGGGATTCTAGAAAAGGACTCTACAGTAAAGAGTTAACATAGTAGGCCTGACTACTATCCAAGTTTAGCCCTTGGCTGGAGTCTGAGAACTTGACTTCTGGAGGGCTCCTGTCATTACTGATAAGAGTATCTTGCTGTGCCTAAACATTTTGTAATAACTATTGGTTTATGCTGAACATCTGCTTTCCTTCTGGGAGTCTGGAATTTGAGTATGTGCCAGACAGAGGGTGCCAATGTGACCAGCAAAAACCCTGGGTACTAAAGCTCTAATGAGCTTCCCTTGTTGGCAACGTTTCACACGTGTTGTCCTAACCCATTTCTGGGGCACATTAAGTGCATCCTTCGTGAATCCATTTGGAAGAGGACTCTTGAAAGCTTGCACCTAGTTTCCCACAGATTTCGCCCCATATGCCTTTTCCTTTGTTACTTGTGACCAGGATCCTTTTTCTCCATAATTAATCATAACCATGAGTATGACTATATGCTGAGTCTTGTGCATCCTTCTAGGGAATCCCCAAACCCTGGCAGTGGTCTTGGTGACCTCTGAACACAGACCAGTTGAGTTGGGAACAAAAATGATTTCAGATTTGGATAGATTAAGTTTGAGGTACTCTTTATCTTACTTGACCTGTTATTTATTCATTGTTCTACCAGGTATTTCTTTGGTTCTCATTTGATCTCTCAACAGCACTAACATTGTTGACCATCCAACTTTCTGAAAACATGACTTCATTGCCTTTTACTGATCATTTGTCATGGGGTTTACCTCTTACTCTCTTCCTCTGACAAACTTGCAAGCACATGATTTTAGATTCCTGGGCCCTCTACTCTTCTCATGATATCCTTTCTATGTGGGAACTCTTATCCACACCTACAGCTTCAAATACCTCCTATGTACAGAGCACTTACACATTTACAGCTTTGGCCTCGAACTTCCTTTCAGGCTCTAAAACTGGATGCTGAACAGCCTACTTATCTCTCAGATAAATCAGAGTTACCCCAAATGCTGGGTGATTCCAACATTCCTATTAAAAACAAACCAACTGCTTTGCCTCTCAGCACCTCCTCTTCACCTACACTTTTCACTTTTCTCGTGCCTCCACTTAAACTTTTTAATCCTAGTTATTGCATAGTATGTCTCCTCTCTGTCCATAATCCTTTCAATTTCTGGGTTCAGACAATAAGACTTTGTTGAGCATCTACTACATACAACCTATTATACACCAGGGATATGAAGATAGTTAACACATGGAACCAATCTTCAAGGGCTTTATAGGCCAGTAAATAGTGGCAGACATAGAAATAAATAAGTACCATAAAGAATGATAAATGTGAATACAGAACAAAGTCAGGACATACAATGAGTGCTCAAAAGGGGAAGTGGTCAGATCTCCCAGAATATGGAGGAGGGGATGCTTAAGCTACATTTTGACAGCTCAGTGGGCATTCTCCATAAAGACAGAATGGATGAGAGGATGAAATGCACACTGCAGGGAGAAATGGCCATGTCAAAGTCACTATGCCTATGGAAAACCACAACAGAAAATGTCACAGGAACTAAGCTAATTTAAAATGTAGGGTATTAATTTTCTTAAAACAGCATTCATTTGAAAATCTAACTACCAGGAGAATCTAATGAAATAAAAGAACTAGCATTTCTAGAGTTTTGCTGAATGATGTGGGGTTCAAATGATTAAGTCTCTGGACAAGTCTGTCTCCATTAGCTCTCAAGAGAGCAGCTGGTAAGCACTTTCCTTTCTTGAGAGCAAGAGACAAGAGCCAGATTCAAGTTCCAAGAGGCATCAGGGGAATGTGAGCAAAAAGGATTATGAGAGGAAATCTTTAAAAGGAGGGAATTATGATAAGGAAGCCAGTTAAAGACCCCAGTAGTCGGGGCAAAATCTCTTCCCCAGACAATTCTTGATGATAACAGGGTTGGTGGAGGAGAGGCTCTCGGGGAGTATCTGTTTGACCACGTCCTTTCCAAGGTTGTCCAGAGAATAGTTAACAGCTGCTGTTTCAGAAGTTGGTTGCATTCACATTGGCATCAATTTTCCTATAGTCAGTGTCACAATTACTACTCACAGGAAGGTTTGGGTCAAGAATGACTTCCTGGCACATCTCAAATCTCACCACAGTGTCCACTCTGCCTGTCCCAGTTGCATCCATGGACACAGACACAGGACCCCAGCCCAGGCTCGCCAGAGCAATCTCAGAGAATCCCTCTCTCGCCTCCCCCACTGCTCAGACTTGGCCTCGGGGAGCATGTTCATTAAGACCCATAGTGTCCACAGAAGGAATTTTACCCCAGGACTTTCCTCTCTTCATGTGTGAAAAGGTGCCTCCTGAAATTCTCCCTCTGCTCCAAATGGTGCCCAGACAAAGGAGGACAGTCCAAGGATAATTGGTATTCATTTTAACAACTGTCAAAAATTTTCTGTGGGTAAGTGGCTGCACTAGTTACCACTGAGCTTTTTAATGTCTACAAGACATGCTCCCTGCCCATCACAAAATAAATACTTCCTAGGAAATGGGAAATTCAACCAAAGTGCATACTTTGTCTATTGTTAACAAACATAATGATCAAAGAGTAAATCTCCAATATGGACATAGGCTTAGGGTAGAAAAAGAAAACCAATAGGAATAAAGTGATTGCAAATAATTTTGACTCATTGCCAACTTCAAAATTATAGATTTTATTATATAATAAAGTTATATCTATATATGTAAATATACTAATATAATACATAGTCTCTTTTTCTAAGTCAACAAAAGTACCTTTATTTATATATATTATTTTTGCTTCCAAGCTTATAAACACTTTTTACAGTATTGTGGCCTTAAAAAACAAGAAAGAAAATATTTCCTGCAATTTTCCCAAAAGGCTCCATGTAATTCAGAGAGCTCAGTGATGGTATAGTGATCGGCAAATAGATATAACAATGTAATTCACACCCAGCCATTTAACTTTTTATTTTCTAGACTGCCACCACTAGCTTGATTGGAGGATGACTTCTCCAAAGTAGTTCACACTAGCAAAGAGAGAATCATATCTATGACCACAAGTTCTAATTTTCGTAATTTTCCCCTTTGAGAAAGCCTGTTGCTCAAGACAGTACAAAACTAATACTAATCATTCAAAAATCAAAAGCCTTAGTCCAGTCTCTAACCACCCATCACTCTGGGTAGCAGAAAGAGTAGGCTGGAATTAGATACTCAATCAAGTATTTCCAAATGGCCCTCACACTTTTTATTTTCCAAGGCCCTTATGACAACTTTGGAATTTTCTATCTAAAATTGAAACATGATACTTGAATGCAGACAAATACCAATATGCCCAGAAATTAAATTTCACCTGTAAATTCATCCCGCCCCCTAGGCCACTAACCAAAGATGATTTATGTAAATTAATTAAATAGTGTAATTCTAGCACATGAAGAAATGATTTGTTAATTAAGCTGGGGAAATAATATATGCAAGCAACAGATTGTCGGACGCATAACTGACTTGAAGAAACAGCATGTCTAATCCTAAAATTCACCGGTGCCCTGTTATCATTAGGTCATCCATTTATTCCATTAATCATTAATCTGTCAGGTAATGTTCTGGCTTTGTAATAATGGTAACTGTCTTTTGAGGGTGTATGGCACGTCAAGAGTGGTCCTAAGAACTTCAAAGATACCACAATAGCCCAATGAGGTAGGACTATTCTGATTTTCACTTTACGAACAAGGAAATAAAGAATTCAGGTTAGGTAACCTGTTCTGAGTTTGAAACTAACAAGTAGAGGTCCTGGCATCAACCTGGGAGTCCACCTCTGAGCCCCAGGCCTCACCCACTGTACCAGACTTGTGCCACCCACTGACCATCTTTCCCTGGGCACTGGGGTCCCTCTCGGGTATATTCTTTGTGATGGACGCTGGGGACCTCAGACTGGCAATACTAAATGACTCCCTTGGAGCCCATGCAACTAAGCATCTGGCCTGCTTTCTCCTGGTCCTGCACAGGGAAAGTGAGAGAAGCCACTGGAAAAAATAGACTGTTTTTAACTTCCTCTCAGACTGCAGAAAATATTCCACATATGTAAAATGTTATCAGAACTCCATACCAGCACAATTCTCAATGTCAACTGTGATAAAAACAAAGCATCACATGGAATGAGTTGGGTAACTAAGGATCACTTGGTCTCACAGCATCAAATATATCTTCTCAAACTGACAAAATTATTGTAAAAGCAAAATATACAACGTAAAGTTGTATAATGTATTTTCTCTGCATTTGATATTTTAAACAAAATCCTTTATTTTTCTTACCTTGTTGGTATGAACTTGCCAACGATTTTTCTTTGGAAGGACTGTTCTCCCACTTTGAGATTATGCCCATCCTACTTCTTTGGTTTTAAAAAAGTCTTTTATCTTATAAAATGATAGAGATAGTAGATGGTACTAGTTTCACTTTGTTTTATTTTCAGTATCCTATATGGCAAAGTGAGATGTTGGCAATATTAGGTTGATCAGGAAAAACTATTGTTGTGATTGTCTTTTTAAAAATCTGCAAAATCTAAAAGTGGAGAAATAACCTTATTTCTCTTCACTGACTGCCCAGCATTTATCCCTCAGGTGGAGATTCTGGGGTCTTGTTTCATGCTCTGAGTCAGACCTTTAAGGCCAGAGTGGAATCTCAAAGTCCTACTAAGACCTCATCTCTGCTACCTTCTTCAAGCTGCAGGACATAATTGCCATAGGATTTTTTTTCCTCTTCTTTTTTAAATTATTTTTATGCCTGTTCCAAAGTTAAGCTGGGTTCATCTAAGATCCCACACTAGGAGACTTTCTCTTTTTTTAATCAAAGTATGTATAGTTGATTTACAATACTATATTAGTTTTAGGTGTACAACATAGCGATTCAGTATTTTTATAGATTATACTCCATTTAAAGTTATTACAAAATAATGGCTATATTTACATTCTGGGCTGTACTATATATCATTGTAGCTTATCTATTTTATGCATAGTAGTTTGTATTTCTAACTCCCATACCCCTATCTTGTCCCTCCCCACCTTCCCTCTCCCCACTGGTAACCACTAGTTTGTTGTCTATATCTATGAGTCTGGTTTTGTTTTTTTATATACATTCATTTGTTTTATTTTTTAGGTTCCACATATAAGTGATAACATAGAGTACTTGTCTTTCTCTGTCTGACTTATTTCACTAAGCATAATACTCTCTCGATCCATCCACACTGTTGCAAATTGCAGAACTTGCTTCTTTTCCATAGCTGAGCAATATTCCATTGTGTGTATATGTAGATAGATAGATGATAGATAGATCACACCTTCTTTATCCATTCATCTGCTGATGGAAACTTAGCTTGCTTCTATATCTTGGTAATTGTAAAGAATGCTGCTATGAACATTGGGATGCATGTATCTTTTTGAATTAGCGTTTTTGTTTTCTTCAGATATATACTAGGAGTGGAATTACTGGATCATATGTTAGGGGTTTTTTTTAGTTTTCTGAGGAACCTCCATACTCTTTTCCATAGTAGCTGCACAAATTTACATTCCCACCAACAGTGTACCAGGGCTCCTTTTTCTCCACATTCTTGCCAACATTTGTTATTTGCAGTCTTTTTGATGATAACCATTCTGACAGATGTGACATAATATCTCATCATAGCAATATTTTTTGATCTATCTCTTAAGGCAAAATAAATAAAATCAAAAATAAATAAATGGGACCTAATTAAACTTAAAAGCTTTTGCCCAGCAAAGGAAACCTTCAACAAAATGAAAAGACAACCTACTGAGTGGGAGAAAATATTTGCAAATATGACCAATAACGGTTTAATATCCAAAATATATAAACACCTCCTACAGTTCAATATCAAAAAACAAACAACCCAATTAAAAATGGGCAGAAGACCTGAATAGACATTTTTCCAAAGAAGGCATACATATGGCCAACAGGCACATGAAAAGATGTTCAGCATTGCTGAAGGACTTTCTTGATACAGAGGTGAAAGTTGCAGACTTGGAATCAAGAGATCTGGGCATAGATGCTGTTTCTACTCTGAGCAAATCATTCAATCTCCCTCAACCTCTCTTTTTCCATTTCTAAGTCAAGGTGTAAGATCTCTGAAGGTCATGCACTGATCTTACATTTTATGTGATTTTATCAACTTCCCATCTTCAAGCCAAATCAAACAATTTCAAGCAGAAAGACCTTATGCTTCAGAACCAAGTTTATTGGCATCTGTACAGTAATAATACTTCTAGAACATTTCCTCTTGTGCTAAGGGAGGTGCTATGAATGGAGGTGTGGCTCTTCTCTGATGCTAGGAAGTCCAAACAAGGGCAAGAAGACCTACCGTTCATAACAATGCTTTGACAGACTTCATGGAGGGGGACGCATTTTGAAAATTAGGCATAAGTTAGCCATCCTTTCCCTCCTCCATTTGATCACACACTCAGATGACTTTAGGAATCAGGCAGCTCAAATAAAGAGAGAGTGAACAGAAGCCAACAGGGAGTGGTGAGGACATGGTGACTTGGAAAGGGGATGTCCCACGAACAGGCATTCAAATTCAGATCTTTTCATAACTCCGTGCCAGCCACATTGAATAAGGCTGTCACCTGAATCCAGCCCCTGTGCTGTCAGCTTGCAACTTCACATCTGGACGATTCAGTGCCTGAGAAAGGGTGTTGGTCCTTGGGAGACACACTTGCGAGTTTGGCGCATCCCGTCAAGTAGGAAAGGAACGGCATGCAGGCACTCACAGTAGTGTGGGAGCCACCGAAGGTCTGTTCTCTCAGGGGCCCATCATCTAGTGTGAAATCCCACAGCCTCCCCCCAGAACTGTTTCAGGCTTTGTGGGGAAGAGGGGGACTGAGTGCATCAGGGGCCAGCATTGACCATCCTGCTGATGCTGTGGTGTTAGCCATGACAATGTCTCAGAGTGCGGACTGCTTGGACGGGAGAAGGATGCGTGTGAAATGGGAGCGTGAGGACTCCCCAAAAGCGCGGAGCAATTCCTTTATGATAGATTAGAAAAAAAGACAGATTTTTAATGACTGACACACTGGACAGGGGGCCAGGTAATTCTTGTGGGAGAGAGTTTATGGGGAACTTTGTTGGAAAGTGTTTCATCCCTTAAATGTTTCTCATAGACCTCTGGAGACTGTCCTACTTGCACCTAGGTTTAACCTTTCCATTTCTGCATTGTAATTCCCATCTTAAGTTGCTCCATCTCTTCAGGAAATATATTTGCATAAGCAGGTGTGGGCACAGCTGGGGAACTTGAGACACCATGTTGGAAAGACGAGCCCTATCTCACATCAAGCAATCTGCTGAGTCCCACAGAGAAAGCAGCAGCATATCCAGGGATCCGGGGCTGTGCAGAAACCCAGCATCCAGGGAAGAGCAGACACAAGTGGGGAAGGACCCTTTCCTGCCTGGACAACTCCAGAAAGACAAGGATCTGGGGGTCATGGGAACCAGTTACCTGCTGGAGGAAGCGGGCCTCTGAGAAGTGTAGGAGGAAAGAGATGACAAACCAAAAGATGGGCAAGGGGTTCAAATATGCATTAAATGTTCTGAAGGGGTGAGCCAGTGGGGTTGCTGAGTTGAGAAGACACAGCGAGGTGTAGCTTAGAGCAATGAGATTATTCCTGCATTCACTTCTTTATGTTATTGTTAAAATGAGAACTCCAGACCTGTCTGTCTCCTTTTTCTGTACTTGCAACTGTTGAAGGTCCATAATTGTTTTCTTGCACATTTGGCTAGGAAATCCAGTCTTCACGGGAGCCCCATGGAACATTCTATCTAGTCCTAAAGCAAAATCTGTCATATCTCAGCAGCATAGTCTTTCTCCTGTTCTGTGTGTAATGAACATTGCCTTTCCTGGTGGGTTTTTAAAAATATTATTAAATAAAACCTTGCCAAATTTACTTTGCAGAAGTATCTTTTATGGAAAGCAGATGGAAAAAGCTAACCTAAAAATGCAAATCATAACACTATAATGACTTCTTAATTTTAAAAGTTATGGATCCAGCTTCCCAGGAGGGACTGAAAGAGATGGTGACAACAGCTGCACAAGAAACTTCACGAGTGGGAGGTGATGGAAAAGCAAAGGTAGGTCGTAGAGTTGCAGAGATCATAAAGGATATTCCTCGTCCTGAAATGTGTCGGGTTGAGCACTCATACGTGTTCAATTCCACTGCGTTTATTCAGGTAAAGGAAAAGAACAAAGACACCACCAATCCCAGGACACAGATTACTCCCAAATGTGTCTACACATGCCACAAGGAATATAGAGTTCCAGAAACACATATTTAATGTCCTTCCTCCAAATTTCTGCTCGACTCCTAAGACAGGAACATGAAACCACAGTTCACAAATGCTCCCAACTCTAATATATTTACTCAGATGTTAAACTCCTCCTGAAATGACTATTTAACACAGAGGTTTCTTTATATTTTTGTAACTGGCCTCTCTTGAAACCCACTGTTCAAGAGGGTTGAACTCTTAACCACATTCTTAGTTTTGCAGAAAATAGCTGGGTTTCCTCCCCAATCTGTGTTTTCTACTGTCAATTAACCCCTCTCCTTCCCTCTTTCCTGATATAGAAGAGATTTTAGAAACAGTTTCAACTTACCAGTAAGTTTTAATATTACCCTTGTGAATAAAATTCAATATATATGCAAAATATGCCTCTTTCACCTTTTCAATTCTTTGTACTTTCTGGGATTTTTTTAATTTTTACTTTATATTGGAATATAGTTGATTAACAATGTTGTGTTATTTTCAGGTGTACAACAAAGTGATTCCATTATATATATATATACCTGTACCTATTCTTTTTCAAATTCTTTTCCCATGTAGGTTATTACAGAACACTGAGCAGAGTTCCCTGTACTACATAGTAGGGCCTTGTTGGTTATCTATTTTAAATATAGTAGTGTGTATTTGTCAATCCCAGACTCCCATTCTTTGTACTTTTTGAATAGCAAGTGACCACAGGTATTAAAATACACACATGCAGTCTCCTGATTAACACATTGAGAAGTACATCCAGGAACTGATCCTGTCATCAGTGGCACCACCTCACCGACACACTGTTCAGGGCCATCTGGCCTGTGTCAGAGTATTAACTGCTGTCCTCTGGGTGAATGGCTGACATGCATTTACTTTCTCGATAGAGCCGACAAATTAAACAGCTGGAAGTATTTTCAAATTTCTGTCTGGGGACCACTTAATATATTGGAACTCAGTATGAATTTCCCTCTGAGATAAAAGTATAAAAGTTGTTCTTTCTTTTTCCTCTTTTTTTTTTCTGTAAGTCACCTCCTTCCCCCCATCCCCCAAACAGAACATCAATAGAATATCATGTCTTTCAAGTTATGATCACAGGTTAGAGAAAAGAAAAGGACTCTAAACTCAGCTGTCACTTGCCTCCTAATGGAAAAGTGGATCAAAATCTCGCTGGAGGAAGAAACCAGAGGAGGAGGACATGTTATAGCTTGTGGCTGCTCTTTCCCTCCACCAGAATTAGACACAATCCACTAAAACGGCTCCACTGAAAGCCAGTAACAGGAGTCATTTGGACTGCCATGTGTGGGGAACACGAGTCATTGGGGAGCTCTCAGTCAATTTGTAGGTTCAGAAAACAAACTCAGTCACCATAGCATCATAGCATTCGGCAGAGAGTAGAATGTAATATAAAATGCTTCATCTTGAACTTCATCCAGGGCATTAAGCTCCTGGAACACTGGGAGCTTCCTCAACATTCCTCCACTTCGGTGGGACAGTTTCTTTTAGATACTCCACGCCATGCCCAGCACCACCGCCCATGGGACCCTGCCATGGAGGGTGGTGCCAGGAGGATAGATCATGCTCATCAGAAGGCTTTCGCTCATTAGCGCCTTGAGCTACTTGATGAGACTCAACATGCATAAGCATCCAAACAGAACTGGCCATCTAACAGATAGAATCCGACAGCATTTGGACATGAACCAAGAACCCTTGCAACGAAGTAGTGCTGGCTGATCACTTAGACAATACAAGCCTTTCAAAGCTACTTGTCTTTAGTTTGGGGTCGTTTTTACTTAGCTCATGTGACTACATCATCTTTCTTGGTTTACAGCTATAAGGGTGTTAGTTACAATGGGTTCCAAACATAGTAACTGTGTCAGGGTAGGGACACAAAGAGCCACTGGGCATCCTGTGAATGCATTTTTAGAGAAACTTTTGGAACCTAGAGACACTCATCAACACCTTCCACAAAGAAGAATAAAATGCAACATGTTGGAATGTTCTAGTGACTTTGACCTGTGTCAACTAAGCTAAGCTTAAAGCACATTTCCCAGGTTCCCGTTCTTGTGTGGTCCTGGGTTAGTGCTGGCCACAGGGGACATTTTGCATGAGATTTGGAATGCAGAAGTGAAGTAGTAGCTATGTCTTTTTAAGCTCTGAAGGTCCACGTGGGGCTCCAGGCATTGTGGCAGCTCACAGATATTGCCACTGACCAGTTGGCTGACCTTGGTGGTGTGGGGCAGCTCTCCAGATTCCCAAGCAGGGAGAGACTGGGGTGAAGTGAGTGAGGTACTGGCCTCAGGGCACACAATTTAAGGGGGAATCAAAAAACCCAATAATCAAGATAGATACTGTATTAATGTGATTTTTTAAATGAATGCAGAAAAATATACAGTGAAAAAATTATCGCAATATTAAATAGACAGGAGGGGTCACAGTGCAGGAACAAGCCATATAGCAGTCTGAGGCAAAAGGAAGAATCAGTAATATTGATCTCACAGGCCACGAGGTCTTCTTCAACTTGTCCAAAGCGTGGGACTGGCACACATGTAGCTCTGTAGCAGAGGGTGTGTCTGTCCACAGCACTGATGGAGACAGTGAACAACATATGCACATTCCATTTTTCTTTCTCAGGGTCCTGCCTTTCCTTGGGTGCTCCAGTGTGTCTCTATGCCCTTCTACATGCAGCTTTCCAATTGTCATTCGGGCGGACCTACAGCAACTTCATGCTCAGCCCTCAAAGCAGAAACCGGATACCTTGGCAACAAGTAGCACAGAAGGTTCCAACAGCATCCCCATACTCCATACCACTGTTGTGGTTCTACTTCTCTGATTGATAAGGACATGATTTCTGTATACAAACTAGATTATGTCAGCTAGGAATACAACACAAGTTCCAGGAGAGGTAAGGTCAAATTGTACAAAGAAATAGCTACAGCTTTCTCTCTCTGTCTGTGTGAGCCATCTCTCTGATGTGGTCAAGATGTTGCCTGGTGCATTCTTTTGCTAAATTATCAGAGACTCCATATCAGTGGAGCCTACTGTTTATACCTGATAGAGAAACAGATAACTAGGATGTCCCTGTCTCTATTCTGGGGCAGAGATATTCCTCATCTAGTTTGGGTTAGTTTTTTCTTTATCAACAATAAAGACAAAGCCATAGTCCCCTAAAGAAGGCATGCTTAATAAACTCAAATTCCACAAACCTGGGCCTCATTGGAGGAAGCTACTATTGTGTTTTAAAGCACAAATTGCAAAGTTCATTCAAACTTAAAATATAATTAAAAGAGAAGAATTGTTTATCTTCTTTAAGGATTTTTATGAAGTTTCCAGATTATGAAATCATGGATTCGTTTCTGAATAATTTTGGTATTGTTATATGTCCTGGAGCTGGTTAAGGTAGAAACTGGGGTCATGATCATGAAAAGACTCTCATACAATCTCTGGGGAAGACACCTGCTTTTTGAGGAATTTTGGCTCAGTTGGATAAATCACAGTTTATCAGAGAGTGAGCAACCTTGCTGTTGAGACTTGCTATGAGAAGAGCTGGGGCCCAGAGAGGTGGACACCCAAGGGCAGCTGTTGGAGATTAGAGACTTCACTGTCGAGGGACCCATTCTCTGTGACAGATCTAGACCAGGGTTTCTTGATCTCAGCGCTACTGATAATTCTTTGTTGTAGGGGAGGCTCTCTTATACATTGTAGAATGTTGAGCAGCACCCATAGCTTCTATCCACTAGATGCCAATAGTCCTACCTCCCCCAGTGGTGACAGCCAAAAATGTCTCCAGACATTGCCACACGTCTGCTGGGTGTCAAAAGTGCCCCCAGTTAAGAGTGTAGATGACAACACAGTCCCACCACTGCTGTAGATGACAACACAGTCTCCTTCTAGCTACCAGGGCCAATGCTGGGGTAGCAAAGTCAGAAGTGGAGGCCAACCCAAGATCAGACATTGAGAGTTCAGAGGCAGATAAGGATGAAGTCTGCCTACAAAATAAATGCAGGTTGTAGACAAGGAGAGGCTGATACCAAGTCCATCACCAGAGATACCATTTGCTAGATAAAATTCAAGTCAGGCTCAAATGAGGGACCAACTAGAAGACCAGACTGGGGAATCTGAAAGCATATTTTGCACTGATGTTGTTGACATCGTGTATTTAGTAACAGAGATTGGAAAGATTGAGGACCTTGAGAACATATCACTAATATTTAAAGACAAAGCTTCTCAGCCCTTCAGATAAAATTGATTGTGCCAGCTAGCTATTGCTTTGTAACAAACTGCACCAAAAACTCAATGGCATAAATGGTATTTTTATCTCTCTTGAGTCTATGGGTCAGCTGGGAGTTCTTCTGGTCCTTACTGGGCAGTTCTGAGGCACTTAGGCTTTCTCATGTACTTAGAATAAACATAATAGAATATCTAATGTGATACATTTTCATCTTAATTGTTGAGGCAAAAATCACTATTATTGGTTACTAAGGTATCATTCCACAGGAATCATAATGGGTAGATTTTGTCTGTCCTGTCACCCCAACTATTATTAAGCTGTCAGCCTGGCAATCAACAGTTGGCACTCTCTCCAACACTAATTTCTCTCTCTCAGCTAATACCCTTATTTAAACCTTAGCTCCAAATAACTTTGACCTTTTTCTAGAAAATAGCTGTATTTAAAAAGAAATCATTTCTTTTTCTACATTCCCTATCATTCAAATTGTGCTTTTTGTTGTCACATGGACCCTTGCTACACAAAAATATGGCTTTCCATTTTAAACTGACATTCACTCTCAGTCCTAAATAATAGTTCACCAGTTGCAACACAGATGTAACAATGGCAACAAAACCAGCAAAACAACTAGGGTGTCCTGAGTACCTACTGTGTACCAGACAGAGAGGCCATGTACATGGATAACTCTTTTCATCTTCACAATGACATTTTTTTACAGACAAAGAAATTAAGGTACCAAAAGGATAAATGACTCACCAAAGGTCACTCAGTTGATACAGGGGTCGGGATTCAAACCCCAGCAGTCTGATCCTGAGCCCCTGTTTCCATCTATACATGGTACTGCCTCTCCAATGTTGAATACATTACAGATATTCAATGAAATTTTGATGTTTTGGTAATCATTATGAATTTATAATTTCTTTTTTTGAAGAAAAGTTAAATATAAGTGCAGCCGTTTGGTTAAAAATACAAGATTTGTGATCACTTTGAAATTCAAAGACTGCTGACTTGGCTAACTAGAGACAGTATTAATTCCTTTCATTTGCTTTATGTAGATATCACTGTAGGCAAAACACAAACACAAATTATTTAGTGTAACAGGATCCAGTCTCTTGCTATAATATACATAACTTTGTTTCTGCAGCACTGCTCTAATTGACTCTGATCAAACATTTTTCAGTTATGTGGTGTTAAGTTTGGATGTTTTAAGAAATTGAACTACAAATGGTATAAGTCAGGGGAAAAAGAAGCTCAAGTATGAGAAGGTACAGTTTCATCAAAAGCTCTCTGCAGCCTCCAATTAAAATGTAAATTCATCCTTTAAGAGAAAAAGAATGATTTGATCAACTGAAATTTATGTGGGAGAAGAACATGTGCCAATGAGTCAGAAAAGCTTAGGGCAGGGGAAGGATGACATGGCAGCAAATTAACCTTTTAAAGAAGGGAGGCATTGGTGTAATAAATGCATATGAAATATAAAACACAGGTTAGAATTCTTTCTAACAAAACTAGCAAAGTGGTCATTTGAAAATCCATTTGCAAATAAATAAGGAAAAGTAATTTGGGGAAGAAACATCACTAAAATTATGAGCAGTATCAAAGAACTGGTTTCTCGTAGAGAAATGATATTAAGAAAACTGAGGATGGTAGCTACCTTT
This sequence comes from Aethalodelphis obliquidens, assembly GCF_003676395.1. Taxonomy (NCBI): domain Eukaryota; kingdom Metazoa; phylum Chordata; class Mammalia; order Artiodactyla; family Delphinidae; genus Aethalodelphis; species Aethalodelphis obliquidens. The sequence goes on from NW_020837973.1 coordinate 8,182,936, forward strand.
TTACTAACTTAAAATATGTAACATTATTTATATTTTTGAAATAAGTTCTTTTATTGTGGTTAAGCACACAGATGGAGTTTACAAGGCCTATGTATGCATTTCAATGAATTATCAAGAAGTAAGACATCCACGTAACCATTACCTCGGTCACGAAATAAAACATTCCCACACACCACAAGCCCCTTCGAGCCTTCTCCCAATTACTACCTCTTGATTTTTCCCCAAATGTAGCAACTCTCCTGGCCTTAACACAATAGAAGTTTCCCTTTTTCTTAAGCTTTATAAAATACTGACTCTCACACTCTCATATTTTTTCTGCCTGCCTTCTTTCTTTTAACACTATATTTGTGAGATTTATCCATGTCATTTCATTCTGCAGTATTTCACTGATTTTCATGTCTGTATAGAAGTTTACTGCATTATTGAATTTACCAAAATCTATCCATCCTATTGTTTTTTTTTGGGGGGGGGGTTGAATTCTAATTTATTTAACCTTTTTTTAATAGATCTTTATTGGAGTATAATTGATTCACAATACTGTTAGTTTCTGTTGCACAACAAAGCGAATCAGCCATATGCATACACATGTCCCCATATTCCCTCCCACTTAAGCCTTCTTCCCACACTCCCTATACCACCCTTCTACGTCATCGCAAAGCACCAGAGCCGATCTCCCTGTGCTATTCTGCTGCTTCCCACCAGCCAACTATTTTACATTCGGTAGTGTATATATGTCAACGTTACTCTCACTTCACCCCAGCTTCGCCCTCCCACCGCATGTCTTCAAGTCCATTCTCTATGTCTACCTCTTTATTTCTGCCCTGCAATTAGGTTCATCAGTACCTTTTTTTTTTTTTTTAGATTCCATATATATGTGTTAGCATAAGGTATTTATTTTTCTCTTTCTGATTTACTTCACTCTATATGTTAATGGACATTGGGGTTGCTTCTCGTTTAGGACCATTATGTCTAATGGCACTGGGAATGTTCTCACACACAGCTTTTGGTGCACACATGTCTGCATTACTGTTGGGGGTGAAATTGTTGAGGCATAAACTGTATGTGTGTTCACTTGAGTAGGTCCTGCCAAACTGTTTTCCAAAGTAATAGAACCAATTTACATTCTATCAGTAGGACAAGGGAGTTTCAGTTGTCCATATCCAGCCATCACTTTTCTTTTAACTGAAAGGTAACTTGATCACACCACAAACTAATAATCACAGGCAGTGATTTAACTCCCAGCAAATCTCATCCTGTCTTCCCCAGTTTCCTCAGCACCCTGGTCACAGAGAACTTCAAGACCTTTTCTTCCTACTTCCCTGACCACATTCGCTCCACTGTCTTTGATTATCCACATGTTGCCTTTGTCATCCCCCAATACTCGACTCATCACACAATGCTTTTCCACCACTACCTGTATATAAAAGGTGGTGTCCCAAACCCCCAAACCACCCAGAACACCTGTCATCATTTACTCACTTGTTCCAACCATAACCATTTATACAACGTTGACTGTGTGCTTGTCACTGAGCTCGTACTACAGATAAAAGGTGAATAAGACCTGGACTCTGTACTGAAGAGCTTACAGTCCAACAGGGAAAGCAGATATGAAAATGAACAAGTGTGATAAGTTGTAACAAGCATAACTAGGGAAATAGAAAAATATATGGACATTACACAGGAATAAAAAGAAAGGATTCAAAAAAAAAGAAGGAAAGAAGGAAGGAAGAAAGAGAGAAAGATAGAAAGAAAGAAAAAAAGAAAGAAAGTCAGTTTGCCTGAAGAGAAAAGATAATCGATGGAACTTTGAGCAGAAACTTGAAAGCTAAGTAGGAGTACTCCAGAAAGGGGTTAGGATTCACACAATATAGCAAGGAAACAGGAGCAGAGGTGGAAGAGTGGAAACAGCACACTGCCCTGGACCAATCCTAAGTACCTCGACAGAGCTGGGGCTTAGACAAAGCTGGAGAGAATCACTGATGTGACCCATAACCTCTGATTCTCTCACTGTTCATCCCACCATAACCTCCCCACACCCAGACAACCCTTCCTCCTCCAGTGCCCCTTCCTCTCTCCCTCCCTTTCCATCTGGGGCAGCCTCACGGCTGAGTTTCCACAGTGGCTGCCTGATGCTGAAACACCCCAACTTTCTGCCTTTTCTCTTCTTGCTCTAGACTGACTGACAAAGGGTTAACAGTCACAAAGAATGAGTCTCCAAAAAAATGGATTCGACCTCACCTGCATTTTCTCTGCTGAGTCACTTCCCCAAAGCCTGAAAGACTCTTAACGCTCTGCCCACTCTAAACCAGCTTAGCAATAGGAACAGACTTCTGCTGTCCTGAACCTTCCACACTCTGCTGGATTATTTTTAAAATTAATCAATCCGTAATGCATGTATGGAGAACCTTATGTACAAAGCATGTAAATTGCTGAGCAAGCACTTCCTGGGATAGACCAGGAGTTATACACAGTGGTGAGAGAATGGCTCACTGTCATCCCCCCAAAATGGTCCCAGATCTCACCAGCCTATAGTCTGACTGAGGAAATAGACATGAATCAGAGTTCCAGAAACAAATGCCAAATTACAGCCAATATAAATGCACAAGCAACCTAAATGTCCATCGACAGAGGAATGGACAAAGGAGATGTGGTGTATACACAATGGAATATTACTCAGACTTTAAAAAGAATGAAATAATGCCATCTGCAGAAACATGGATGGACCTAGAGGTTGTCATACTGAGTGAAGTAAGTCAGACAGAGAAAGCGAAATATCAGATGATATCACTTATATGGGGAATCTAAAAAGAAATGATACAAGTGAACTTATTTATAAAACAGAAAGAGACTCACAGACTTAGAGAATGAAATTATGGTTACCAGGGAAGAAGGGTGTGGGGAGAAGGGATAGTTAGGGAGTTTGGGATTGACATGTACACACTGCTTTACTTAAGATGGATAACCAGCAAGGACCTACTGTATAACACAGGGAAGTCTGCTCAATGTTATGTGGTAGCCTGGTTGGGAGGGGAATTTGGGGGAGAATGGATACATGTATATGTATGGCTGAGTCGCTTTGCTGTGCACCTGAAACTCTCACAACATTGTTAATTGGCTCTACTCCAATATAAAATAAAAAGTTTAACAAATAAATAAATAAAGACACAAAGGAAACATCCATCGTGCTCACAGTATATAACAGAGAAAGGACCTGGAGGGGATACAGGGAACCTTTCTGAGAAAGCAGTGCCTGACTCCCCCAGAGGAAGAGCATCTTTCTTCAACTATGTGGAGCTGAGGAAAGGGGGAGAGTGCTCAGGTCATGGGGAAAGAAAGCGTGGACAAGACCAAGATGGTGGAAGGAGGGTGGCACCATTGAGGAAGTGAAAACTGACAAGTGTGGCCAAAGGGAAGAGTGTTTGGGGGAGCATTTCTGGGATGAAGAGAGGGGAACACATAAAAAGCAAGCTTGAAGGCCAGCTTGAGAATTTTAGATTTGAGTTTGTACTTCTGATAATGGCTCAGTAACTCCTATGGGACCAACATCCCTGCAAATTATTAAAAAAAAAAAAATTAAAAAAGAAACTCCCTTAAACTGTTAAAAAAAAAAAAACCTACAAACTTGAGACCAGATATAATAAGCAACTGCCTGAAGGGTGCTGGAGGGTGACTACAGCAGGCAGAGACTGAAGGGATGGTGATGTTTATTGAAAAAGGGACAGGAGCGTGTCTGTGCCTTTTGCTCTGAGGACAGACCCCAGCATGCAGGAGCAGGTGAAAATTTGCAGTCTTATTGAATTGCAGATGAGAAGAGAGAGATGGAAAAACCCCAGCATCTGGAAACCAATGGGGGGTGAGTGTCTGGTAGGAACAGAGCCCCAAATTCTCTGTATGAACTCTGTTCGCATCTCTGGCTGGCTCAGGACCATGCAGGCCCAACTAGAGCTCAAAGAACCAGACTCAGCTGGAGTTCCACGCTCCACCAGGAAAGCAGTTTCCATTATTGAGTTAAGCCCTTGAGCTTACAGTTTGCATTAAATCATCACAGAGGGTATTTTGTGTCACTGCTTTTTATTAGGAGGGTGGACTGCATGAACAGATTTGTATTTTTGCATTTTCCAGTGGTGATTCTGACTTTATTATATGGAGCAGATTGTGGGGCAACAGGGGATGCAAAGAGGCCTTAGGAGACGGCAGCCAAAATCCCACGGGAGGCCATGGTGCCCCAGCGGGCCTGGAGGAGGTGACAAGTGGACATGGGTTCATCAGAACATGGGAAGGGATTAAACAGGGCTGGGGAAGCACGAGGGTGAGGAAGGCCTCAAAGGTCTCCGACTAGAAATCTGGGGGGTGACGTTCACGGCAACACACAACACAGAAAGAAGACCACGCTTGGTGAGGAACGTGCATCTGCATTCGGACAAGTGCAGTGTAAGGGATATTTGAGATATCCCAGTAGAAATGTCAATATAGAAGTTTAATATAGGATCAGAGTAAAGTCAGAGCTGAAGATATCAATTTGTGAGACAACAGGGTTTCCAGGTTATGAAGCTGTGAGTATGGGTGAGATCCCCTAAGGATAGAATCTGGGGTAGGGAGAAAAAGGGACCCAAGATCCAACCTTCAGAAATCCCACAGGTTCATGGCCAAGTTGGGTAGGATATGCCTACAGAGGAAGTAGAAATGGTAAAGTCAAAAGAAACCAGGAGACGTTCCACTCACCAAAGGCAGCTACAGTGGTTAAGGGCACAAAACTCCTAACCTGCTCTCATCTGCAATTCAAATACTTTATCCTAAGTTTACCCATAGACTCACCCTGGCCTGTTTTAAGATTTAACCCTCAAATTCACCCTAAAACCTAATCTTCCTTTAAGGAACCCACCCTCTCCTAACATGTGAAGACCAGTGACTTCAGTATATCCCTCCATGCTCCCACTTTTACTCCATCCAGATCTGGTATCTGCTCAGCAGTGCATCCTCCTCCCCGCAGGGCTCACATCATTCCAAAATGATAAAGAATATCACAGAGTCACCTGAAAGCAAAATTTGAGAGTCTGATCTGATCCCCTAAAAGTGACCTAAAGAAAGAAAAAAAAAAGTTTGGCATGAGCAGGAATGAGAGTCTATAAAAACTAACATCTTAAACACGTGAGTGTCCATGTGAAAGAACCACTTTTATATTTTTAATTAATTTTTATTGGAGTATAGTTGCTTCACGATGTTGTATTAGTTTCTACTGTAGAGCAAAGTGAATCAGCCATACATGTACATATATCCCCTCCCTTTTGGACTTCCTTCCCATTCAGGTCACCACAGTGCATTAAGTAGAGTTCCCTGTGCTATACAGTAGGTTCTCATTAGTTATCTATTTTATACATAGTATCAATAGTGTATATATGTCAATCCCAATCTCCCAATTCCTCCCAGCCCCTTCCCCCTTGTTATCCATATGTTTGTTTTTACGTCTGTGTCTCTATTTCTGCTTTGCAAAGAGGATCATCTATACCATTTTTCTAGATTTCACATATATGCATTAATATATGCATTCTCTTTCTGACTTACTTTACTCTGTATGACAGTCTCTTGGTCCATCCATATCTCTACAAATGACCCAGTTTCGTCCCTTATTATGGCTGAGTAATGTTCCATTGTAAATATCTACCACATCTTCTTCATCCATTCCTCTGTTGATGGACATTTAGGTTGTTTCCATGTCCTGGCTATTGTGAATAGTGCTGCTATGAACATTGGGGTGCACGTATTTTTTTGAATTATGGTTTTCTCAGGGTATATGCCTAGTAGTGGGATTGCTGTGTCATATGGTAATTCTATTTTTAGTTTTTTAAGGAACCTCCATACTGTTCTCCATAGTGGTTGTATCAATTTACACTCCCACCAATAGTACATGAGGGTTCCCTTTTCTCCACACCCTCTCCAGCATTTGTTGTTTCTAGATTTTGGAGATTAATGCTAGTCTCTTCAATAAGTGGTGCTGGGAAAACAGGACAGCTACATGTAAAAGAATGAAATTAGAACACTCCCTAACACCATACACAAAAATAAACTCCAAATGGATTAAACACCTAAATGTAAGCCCAGACACTATAAAGCTCTCAGAGGAAAACATAGGCAGAACACTATGACATAAATCACAGCAAGATCTTTTTTGACCCACCTCCTAGAGTAATGAAAATAAAAACAAAAATAAACAAATGGGACCTAATTAAACTTAAAGGCATTTGCACAGCAAAGGAGACCATAATGAAACAACAGACAAAGGGTTAATCTCCAAAATATACAAACAGCTCATGGAGCTCAATATCAAAAACAAACAACCCAATTAAAAAATGGGTGGAAGACCTAAATAGACATTGCACCAAAGAAGACATACAGATGACCAACAAACACATGAAAAGATGCTCAACATCACTAATTATTAGAGAAATGCAAATCAAAACTACAATGAGGTATCACCTCACACCTGTTAGAATGGCCATCATCAAAAAATCTAGAAACAATAAATGCTGGAAAGGGTGTGGAGAAAAGGGAACCCTCCTGTATTGTTGGCGGGAATGTGAATTGGTGCAGCCACTATGGAAAATGATATGGAGTCTCCTTAAAAATCTAAAAATAGAGCTACCATATGACCCAGCAATCCCACTACTGGGCATATACCCTGAGAAAACCATAATTCAGAAAGAGTCATGTACCACAATGTTCACTGCAGCTCTATTTATAATACTCAGGACATGGAAGCTACCTAAATGTCTGTCGACAGATGAATGGATAAAGAAGATGTGGCATGTATATACAATGGAATATTACTCAGTCATAAAAAGAAATGAAATTGTGTTATTTGTAGTGAGGTGGTGTGTTGTTTGTGTATGCTGTCTGTCATACAGAGTGAAGTAGGTCAGAAAGAGAAAAACAAATACCGTATGCTAACGCATATATATGGAATCTAAAAAAAAAACAAAAATGGTACTGATGAACCTAGTGGCAGGGCAGGAATAAAGACATAGACATAGAGAATGGACTTGAGGACTGGGGGGAGGGTAAGGGGAAGCGAGAGTAGCATTGACATATATACACTACCACATGTAAAATAGCTAGTGGGAAGCAGCAGCATAGCACAGGGAGATCAGCTCGGTGCTTTGTGAAGACATAAAGGGGTGGGATAAGGAGGGTGGGAGAGATGCTCAAGGGGGAGGGGATATGGGGATATATGTGTGCATATGGCTGATTCACTTTGTTGTACAACAGAAACTAACACAGTATTGTGAAGCAATTATACTCCAATAAAGATGTATTAAAAAAACCTCTTAGAGGAAAACATAGGTAGAACACATTTTGACATAAATCACAGCAAGATCTTTTTTGATCCACCTCCTAAAGTAATGAAAATAAAAACAAAAATAAACAAATGGGACCTAATTAAACTTAAAAGCTTTTGCACAGCAAAGGAAACCATAAACAAGGCAAAAAGACAGCCCTCAGAATGGGAAAGAACCATTTTTAGTTGGCTTTCCTTTACTGTTTATTTTTCTTTGAACAATTCAAAGTTTAAATGACTGACCCGGTGAAATTGCCTGGCTCTGGTTTTGAAGGCCACTGCGACTTACTTATAACCACATATCAGCCTTAACACAGGATTCCAAAAGCAAGAAACAACTGCACACAGAGCAAAGAGACATAGAGGAGAAATCGTAGCCAAAAGTTGATTATACAGGGTTTGTGCAGAGCCCCGTTCTTCCCCGTGGACGTCCCTTCAGGGCAGCATCCTTCCTCTCCCTCAACAATTCTCAGAATGTCTCCCGGCATTGCTTGAGATACTATGACCCTCTCGAGAGGCCACGAAGTCAAAGCTATATCTGTACTATTATTAAGTCAATATTTGGCTTTTTGTACCTCATCCCCTCACTAGACTTTTTTTTAAATAAATTATTTTATTTATTTATTTTTTGGCTGTGTTGAATCTTCATTGCTGAGCGCGGGCTTTTTCTAATTGCGGCGAGCGGGGGCTACTCTTTGTTGCGGTGCGCGGGCTTCTCATTGCGGTGGCTTCTCTTGGTGCGGAACATGGGCTCTAGGTGCGCAAGCTTCAGTAGTTGTGGCTCACGGACTCTAGAGCGTGGACTCAGTAGCTGTGGCTCGTGGGCTCTAGAGCGCAGGATCAGTAGTTGTGGCTCACGGGCTTAGTTGCTCCGCGGCATGTGGGATCTTCCCGGACCAGGGATCGAACCCGTGTCCCCTGCACTGGCAGGGGGATTCTTAACCATTGCACCACCAGGGAAGTCCCCACCACTAGTCTTTAGTGGGGTTTTGATGTAATATCAAAGAAGAGCATCTACAAGTATCTGGGGTAACAAAAACAGAAAAACATTAAATACCCCTCCCTTCTCCAGCCTCGTATCTGGAAAAGAGCAAATTTCCAGGACTGAGCACAGAAGCAGATGTGAGAAGGCAGCCTTCTTCCATTAACGAGAAACGCAGAAAAGAGCATAAAACAATGCCAATCTCTCACCAAATATTTTTTGCTTTGGAGAATACTGTTATTTTTCATAGAAATATATTATTTACATTGTCATGTAATACATTTATCATTATTGCCTTTAATGAATTATTAAACATATATTTTAAAAAGTCAATTTTGAATATGGTACATTTTGATAGATATAACTCATATGAATAAGTTCTTTGGGGCCAAGGGCAGATGAACTCTGAGTCCCAACCACAGGTATGGGTCCAGAGGGCTCAGCCCACACCCACAAGCCCCGCTAACCCACCAGGTATACGTCCCTCCATGTGGCTGCTGTTTTTCCAGAATCCTAGAAGCAAATTGGGCAAAAGAGCCCACAGCCCATGGTGTCCCCGTAGGCTCATCTAGAATGCCAGCATGCACATCCTCCTCTGCAGGTAGAAGCCCAGAGAACAGATGTTAGACCAAGGCTCACATTCAGCCAGCACCCACCCTTGCAGCTGGAGCAGTTGTTAAAGTATTAAAGAATGTCTGTGCTCCAAGTCTCCAAAGTGCTTCTCCCCCAGAACCCCAAGGGCAGAGCCCCACTATATGCCAATGAAAAAGGCAGAACCTGGAGACCCGATGCCACAGCGTCCCACCTCACCCTCTCTGGCTTCCCCAGGACCCTCGGGCTGCCTACCCTTATGATCCACCCAACGTTCTGTACTGGCTGTTACATCTGGAATGTCACTGCCCAGCAGAATCCATGTGTTCCCAACACACATCCCCTTCTCTATCCTCTCTCTCAATCCTTCTCCCCACAAAACTCTGACCCAGAAGAGCCAGATTTCAGGGTTTTTCTTCCTCTACCTCATGTCATCTTCCTACTCCAGGCAAACAGGCTCTCAGCCTAGATTTCAAAGCAGAAGGACCATCCTTGTAGACAGGCTGTGGAAGGCATACGGATCTGAGTGCGCCAGCCTCAGTCTTTGAAATGCTAAGTGAATTTTGAGTATGAGGAAGGTTCTCACTGACTCTTCTTCCCACACCGCAACCCAATCACCTCAGTACTCATTTCTCAAGCTTTGGAGAACTCTTCCCTGCAACTGTACCCAGGCGTTGCCGCCTTTTTCTTCCCTTTCTACTCTTTCCTTTCCAAAGACATCTTTGATAAGCCAGCAGATCTTAGTCACTCTGTATTAGAATCACTGGGGGAACTTCAGAAAATGCTTGTGCCCAGGATGAGCCTCCTACATACGCGTCAACCTCAGGGAGAGACCCAGGTATCAACAGTGGTTAAAACTTCCCAGAGATGCCAATATACAGGTAAGATTAAGAATCAATGGTCTAGGCTAGAAATTCACTGCGTATCTTCTTCATGATCCCCTGCCCTGGGCACCCCACCACCACTCCATGTCTGGAATTCCAGAACTGCTAGGGAGAAGCGCTTTCTCTGCCCATTCTTTCCATTGTAACCCTCCCCTGGCTGGCTGGCTGGGCCAGTGGAAGCAGGCTTGGGGCCAGGTAACAAAGTCTTATGCTCAGGAAGACAGCCCTTCTCCAGAAGACTAAGGCTCATTTCTATTTCCTTCTTCCTTCACTGATAAGGAATAAACTGGCCAAGGAGCCCTGCGTTCACTTGCCCCGTGGTCACTCCCAGGCGTGTGCAGGGCAAACCTGACCATTGATTGTGCTCCAGCCAAGGCCACGTGCCCCACGTCAGAATCATCCAGGCAGCTTTTAGAAACTGCTGATGCCTGTACGTCTACCCAGACCAAGTCCATCAGGCTCTCTGGAATGGGGCACGGGGAGCAGTATGTTTAACGCCGCCCAGCTAATCCTTACGTGCAGGCAGAGGCAAGAACTGCTGGGCCTCATGGTCCAGGGAATCTTGGCAGGTCCCGTCCTGCCTTCCTCTACTAATATCTGGGTGATGCCTTGGTTGACCTGGCTTTCCATTTCATATTTTCTCCTGTCCATCATCTCGTAGGTCACCTGAGCCACCTACGCTTCCGTCTGTGAGTCTGCCAGTCTGCTCTGCCTCATCCTGAAGCCCCACTAAGACCCCACCTCCGACCTCCTTAGCACAGATGGGTACTGATCTTAAAATACATGCTCCTAGACAGAGCCCAAGGTTCGCTCAACCGTAGTTTTCCAATTAGACCGGTCAAAGATCCACTTGAAAAAAAGGCTTTATTTTTAAATTAACAAATACATTTTTATTTTAAAAAATAACACAAATACAAAAGAAATCTAAACAGCACCCACGTGGGTAACAATGAGATGAGTCTCTTTCCACTCTTGCTCTCCGGCCCCTTCCCAGAGGGAAGAACTAAACAATGCATGTTTGTCTTTGTACATCTATCCCCTGAGGGACTTTTCTATTTTGTAAAAACAGAATAGATTCCTAAGACCTGACTATTGCTTAAGACTCTCGGAGGGAGATGGGGGAGGGTGCCCTAAACCTGCACCTTTAAGAGCTGCTCAGGGATCGAGGATCAGACGGGTATGGGAACTGTCCCTGACATACAGCACCTGACACAGCCTGCAGGAGCTTAGGGTGCTTTGATCAAAAGTGATAGGATGATGGGCTTCCCTGGTGGCGCAGTGGTTGAGAGTCCGCCTGCCGATGCAGGGGACGCGGGTTCGTGCCCTAGTCCGGGCAGATCCCACATGCTGCGGAGTGGCTGGGCCCGTGAGCCATGGCCGCTGAGCCTGCGCGTTCGGAGCCTGTGCTCTGCAATGGGAGAGGCCACAACAGTGAGAGGCCCGCGTAACAAAACAACAACAACAAAAAAAAGTGATAGGATGGCTCCTAACTTTGGGAAGGGAATGGGGACAGTCATCACATGCACTAAAGTAAGTGTGAGCTGATTTGTAGTCTCCCAAAATTCGTATGTTGAAGTTCCAACCCCCAGTACCCAAAATGTAACTGTATTTTGTGTCACGGTCTTTAACGAGGTAATTAAATTAAAATGATGTCTTTCGCGTGGACCCTACTGCAATCTGATTGGTGTCCTTATACGAAGAGGAAATTTGGACACGCGAAAAGAAACAACAGCGGAAGGTCCATGTGAGTACATGGTGAGAAGGCGGCCGTCTCAAGCCAAGGAGAGAAGCCTCAGAATAAACCACACCATTGACACCTTGATCTTGGACGTCCAGCCTCCAGGATTGTGAGAAAATACATCTCTGTTGTTTAAGGCAGCTAATCTGTAATATTTTGTTATGGCAGCCTGAGCAGACTGATACAGGTAAGGTAATTCCACTTGGGTCACCTACAGATATTAAGGCAGGTTAGAAACAGAGTTACTGGACACTGGAGACTCTTACAATGATGTCGTCAGCCTCAGTGCCAGGGAACATCCTTGTTGGTGAAGCCACTTCCCAGTAGATTTCTTCGTGTAGTTCAGTTTTTACATTTTTGGCCAAGAAACAAAGTAAAATGTCCTTATACCGACTTCAGGACAAGAAGAAAGTAGGCAGCTTGATGCATGAGGTTCAACATTTTTCTAAAGTTTAAAACACGAATGCCAAAAAGCAGTCCACATAAACAGCTAACATAAATCAGCCATATAATGACAGGGACAGTTCTTGATGAGCAGGAGTGCAGCTGAGGCTAATGAAGAATGTTCCGAGTAGTCCGTGACAAGTTCAGCTTGCTCTGCATCTTTAGACCAAAGCCGTTGCTTTCTCGTGCCTAAGCATGATCGACTGCATGGGGGAGAGAGGGGAGTGGGTGTAAATGCACAATGGCTCATGCAGAAGAGCTGGGAATGCAAAACCAGTGCCTTCTGCTGAAAAACTAACACACAAGGAAGAGGTACTTGGCTTCCTCCTTGCTTTGAAAGGGGACCTGGCTTTGATCAATAAGCTATTATAAATATGATGCACAGTTGCAAAAGAAAATAACTTCTGTTTCAGAGGAAATGGTACAGATGAAGGCACCACTGCCTAGGAAAGGTGGCTACTCCCCTAGAAGGCTAAGGGTGGTCTCAATTTTTCCTCCAGTTGATACTTTAAAGAGAGTGTGTTTTTTTCTCAAGAAAGCTGGATTTGCAATTGATGGGTTCCAGTTAACAGTCCACCACTGTGAACATAATATTAGGCAATATATTTAATTTCTTTGAGCTTCCAGACACTCATATATAAAATGGAAATACTGTTTATCTAACAGGGTCATTGTGAGGCTTGAATAAGCAAAGTGCTCTGTATATTCTAAAATGCTATACAAATGTTAAGGCTTTGTTACTTTCAAGTATTCACTTTTTTTGACAGCAAGGTCATCTTGAAAGTACTATTTCAGTCTGAAAGGTCCATTAAACTCACACAAATAACCTATTAGAACCTTTAAATAAAAAGAAAAAATACTTTATAAAAAAATCCTCCTTGAATTAAAAATGCTGCATCTTGGAAAGACTTTTGTTTTTATTAAAACAGTTGGTGAATACAGAATTTCTCACAGATTTGCTATCTTACATCGGGGACTTTTTCATTTCTTTTCAAAACGGAGGTAGAAGTAATAAACTAGAAGCGAGACTGTTTATTTCCGTCGGCAGTCCAGGTGGTTCTGGCGGGCCGTGGAAAGTTCTAAAGCAAGCATGTTGACCTCAGCTAACTTCAGGAAGATCTACCTGTGCTCATTTTGTCTGTTAGGCTGCAAACAGCAACTTCCCCAGAAGTTGGAGAGATGCTTGCTTTTTTCAACTGCAATAACTTTCTTGGAATGACAAAGTAGGCAAGTATCTTTGCCTAAAGTCAAGTTTTATGAGATCATCCATTCCCATTCTTAGGAGGGTTCATTTTTTACTGAATTAACATTAGGAAGAAGTCATTTGGCTTTATTAAGCATGTTTCTTCCACTTTAGTAGACAAAGCAGTTCAAAATGTGCCAGGAAGATGACGAAAGCAACAAAACCATTTATCTGAAGGGAAAGAAAGATAAAATCACTAGGAGACTGCAGATGAAAGAACCCACGTTCTGTTTTAGATTGATATAGAAACACATTAGGAGACAAAACACGGGCAAAGGACATATCTTCAATGTTCTCCCTCTAATTTTAACTTTAATTAATTCTCTGTATTTCATAACAATGTATTTTCTAATTACATGGGGTCTCGCTTCAGAATTCTAAGTAGGACTGTTACTGTTCATAAGTCATCCTTGTGTTTCTAATGACTCAGTTTTAAACTATTAATATATATCTCATCTTAGGTTAATTAAATAGGCTAATTTTCCTTGCCTAGCAATTGTTCATAATAATCTCATATTTTTTAAACTCTAAAATAGCCATCTGGAAATATACATCCTCAACTTAAGCTTGTATCTGTATTAGCGCTCTGCAGAGAAACAGAACCAGTAGGAGGTATACTGATATATATACAAGGAGACTTATAACAGGAATTTGCTCATGCAAATATGAAGGGTGAGCAGACCAGCAGTCTGCCACGTGAAAGCTAGAGAACTAGGAAATCAGGTGGCATAATTCAGCCCAGAGGTCTGAGAACTAGGGGGGCCATCAGTGTAAGTCCTGGAGTCTGAAGGCCTGAGCATCAGGAACCGCAGTGTCCGAGAGCAGGAAAAGATGGACATCTCAGCTCAAGAAGAGAAACAGAATTTGCCCCTCCTTCCCGTTTGTTTGGGCTTTCAACAGAGTGGGTAATGCCCACTAGCGAAGGTAACCTTCCTCAGTTTACTGATTCAAATTCAAATCTCTTCCAGAAACAACTGCACAGACACACCCATAAATCGTATTTCACCAGCTCTCTGGCGACTCCCTAGCCCAGGGTGGTTGACACATAAAATGAACCATCACAGTATCCTATTATTACCAGAGGAAAAATGTGAAAGTAGATTACTGAGTAAGATGTTTACAATTCCCAGGCACAAAGGGGTTCAAATTTCAAAGTACCTCCCATTTTGTGGCACAATAATCTTATCCTCAGCTCTTGGCTCTGGGATAAGAGGGAATTCTTTAAGCAAGCAGAGCAAGGCAGAAACAGCTTGCGTGTGTGTTTTGACAACCCTACTAAGGTAAGCTTGCTCTTGCCAGTAGATGTTGGTGGTGTCCAGAGATGAGAAAGGGCAAGAGGATCCCTTCCATACAGCCTTACTACCACCAAAGGGCACATCACCATGAAAGTAGGTTTCAGACACAATTCTGCCACACATGTTTCTTGGCAAGCACACACGTTTCATGTTTCTTGGTAAGCTGGCATGAAACAGTCTGTTCCTGGAAGCTTGATGGAGTCCCATCTCTCTGTCACTTCGGCACTCCTGGGGTACCTTGTGTGATCCGGACCCAGAATTCTCAATTAAGAGACCAGAAGGAGAATGCAGGAGAGCCCTAGGTCAAGGTCAACACTCCAAAGGAGCACACAGAGCCTACTGGGCCCCCAGATTCATGCACCCTGTCCATTGGAGGGCAGAAGGACCTAGGCAGGTTTTAACCAACACACATATGCCAATTATTATGTGAATCTCTCACTTCCCTAAATAAGAATTACCTCCAATAGTCCTTACATGAATTAACCAACCTCTAGTGCAGAGATTTGTGGGTGAGGATAGTTGAGGATTTGGGGCAGAGGACACTCAACTGTGTACTCATGTTCAGCATTTTTAAAATGCTAAGTGTGCCTGTCAGTGGAGTGTGCATTCCTCTTCAGGACACTATAAATGCTAACTGACCACTCCCAGGAGAGAGAATAAAATTAACTAGCTCACACATATAAATATTTTATACTGTCTATGCTAAAGCTTTTTCAGGAAAATCATTTGTGTGTGACCATGGCATTCAGAGTGATGACCAACAGAAGAGTGCAGAGGGACAGGTGTGACTAATCTCTTAATTTCTCTGGCCCACTCTCTTTCACATGGCCCAGGTTTTCTAAAATAGAGCACGAGGAGGGATTTTTCCCACCCAGTTTGAACACAAGACAAAAAAAATAGCTAGAGATAAAAATTTTAAAGAAGCAGAACTATAACAAAAGATGAAAACTGGGGTCTGAGGAAATAGACATAGAAAGCAATGTGCATTGTAAGTGCTTTCTTCTGATAAATGTTCTAGAAAAGATTCACATTGTTGCCTTATAATCTTACAGCAGTAATCAAAGTTGAGATGTGCCCAGGGAGCCCAGGTGGTCAGGACACCTTGGGAAGGTGGTCTGCAACCCAGAGTCCAGCTCCCTAATAGGTTAATGGATTTCACTCTGTTAAATTTCAAATGCAACACCTCATCCAGGAATGCCTGCATACACAGCCCACCTCTGGCAGAATACAGTTGACTTACACAAGACCAAGACGTGTGTTTCATTCTGTATAAGTTATCACTCTATGTTTTAAGATACACTTGCTCAAAGGGATTTAATTTGTGTCAGAAAGAACAATGCCATCTGTGCTCAGCCACAACAGAACAGTTTATCAGGGACAGAGCCTGTTTGAGGAGTGTGGCACTGAAACTCAGTCTTTCCCCTTGGAGGGCAGGATAGCTGGACTCATTTTTACTGCTGCTTTGCTTTGTACCACTTACTCATTCATCAAATATTTACTGAGACCCTCCCCCATACAGCACGGAGGTGGACCCTGAGAACACTACAAGGAAAGATAGGACGGGCATGGTTCCAGCTCTCAAGGAGCTTTGATTCTGAACTTGATTTAAAAATCAGAACAAACGGCTGTGAACGGTAGTGACTGACTCAGTAGAAATGAATGTCTCAGTCCAGAAATGAGACAGTGCCAAAACAGAAGACTGTATAAGAAAAACCCCTATGTTTGTCCTTTACTCCCACTTCTGACACCTGGCGTGTGGGGTTTTCCACACACTGACCAGCTCTCCAACACAAGCTGGGTATCCTACCATTCAATTCAATTCTGACACTAACCAGAGTTGGCACAGACCACACAGGTTAAGGGCTCAGTCCCACAAGACTGCCCTCCACTTCAGACGCCAATGGCAAGTAGTGGGTCCCCAGGTTACCCACACCTCTATCCAACTTGGTTACAAATCAGAGGTTCTCACAGCTCCCTCCTTGTATTAAATCATTTGCTAGAACAGCTCACAAAACTCAGGGAAACACTTACTTGTGTTTACCACTTTATTACATAATAAAGACTATGATAAAGGATACAACTGAACAGCCAGAGGAAGAGATCCATAGGTCTGGGAGAGTCCTGAGGGCAGGAGTTTCTGTCCCCATGGAGCTGGGATGCGTCCAGTATGTGGATGGGTTCACCAATTTGACATGACCGATTATTAACTCCATTTCCAGCCATTCTCCCCGCTTGGAGAATGAAGGGAGGAGTTTAAAGTTCCAAGCTTCTAATCATGGCTTGGTCTCTCTGGTGACTGAACCCCATCCAAGAGCCCACCAAGGTCACCTCATTAGAACAGAAGCGTTCCATCACCCAGGATATTTCAAGGGATTTAGGAGCTCAGTGTCAGATGCTCTTATCACTCAAGAAATTACAAAGGTCTTAGGAGCTCTGCAGCAGGAACCAGGATCAAAGACTAAATATTAGAACAAAAGATTTTTGTAGCACCTCTATTTACAAGGGTTTTAGGATCTCTATGTCAAGAACCAGGGGCACAGACAAATACATATATATTTCTTACTATTTCACAGAGACACTGGAAATTGAAGAGGTCAAAAAATAAAAATAAAACAAGCTTCTTAAAGAAGCTGGTTCTGGTAGGACTTGAAGCAGGCACAGAATTTGTTTGGGTAGAGAAGAGAGTGTCCATTTGAACAAAGAAAGGGTGCAGGCAAAGACACAGTCATAGAGAGGGACATTTGGTCTTCCGGAAAACAATATGGCCAGAGGTGAATATAGGTGCCAATAAATAATGAGAAAAAATTATTGACAAGACTGTCATCTGAACACAGAAGGTCTAGAATATTGGATGAAGTTTATACTTTGTCTCGTATATGGGGGTTGGGGGGATTGAAAGCTTTTAAAAAGCGAGTGTACATGATAATGAAGTATTCTAGAGAATAAACCTTCTTGTAGTAACAATGCTTTGGAAGAGAGAAAGACAGAAGGCAAGACAACCTGTGGGAAAACAATTTCAATTATGCAAGCATGAAGTTATGTGGGTCTAGACCAGAGTGGGGCAGTGTGACTGTACATCAAATTGTTCTGTTCATTTTCCATAGTGGGAAAAAAGCACAACTGCCCTAGAAAAATTGTTTTGGCAGGTGCCCCATATAATAGATTGTCCTTCACTTATTTCATCCATGGTTTTCTTGCTTTAACTGACCAGCAAATAATTGCTCCAGTGCCAGCCTATTTATCATTCTCCCAAGTCCAGCCCAGCAGACCTGAACAGCATGAAAGGATTCAGAACTGGTGGGCTCACTGGACTGCAAGATCACATTCTTGTTGATCTTCCATTACTATTTGATGTGTCTTCTGTCTCCCAGATATCACCAGCAAGGTATGCCAAGAGAGCACAGAGGACACCTGGGACCAAGCCAGGATTTTACCCCCAAGCTCTTAAACTTGTGGTATAGCTCTTGAACTTGGTGTGACATTGAACACCATGCTCTACCATTTAGCCTTACCAAGGATCTGTGAAGTTGTAAAGTCTTTATTATAAATTAAAAAAATTATTATTGAATGCTACCTATGCATATATGCACTGAATGTAGCAACTGCTCTCCTGAGGGTATGTATTACATATGTAACTGTGCTTTTGTGTTCTTCCCCAAATCCGAAAGCATAGCTGCCTTATCCCGCATCCTAGAAACAAGAACTCTAACTAGCACACAGTGCCTCAAAGTTATCCCAGCTATGGCTGTCACTGGGCTGTCCAGCAACAAATGAGATTCTTTTTATAAAATTTCAATTTCTGGTTTCCAGTCCAGCACGTAATGAGCTTGGAAGTCACCACTTCATCCTAACAACAAGTAAAAAACTGAACAAGCTGAGAAATCAACCACACCTTGACAAATTTAAAAGAGTAGAAATCATATAATGCCTGCTCTCAGGCCACAATAGAATTAAACTAGAAATAAATAATAGAAAGATAGCGGGAAAATCCCAAAAACACCTTGGTGATTAAACAACATATTTCTAAATAGCACGTGGGTCAAAGGAGAAGTCTCAAGAGATATTTTAAAATATTTTGAACTAAATGAAAATAAAAATACAACTTAGCAAAATCTGTGGGATGCAGTGAAATCAGTGCTTAGAGGGAAATTTGTAACAATGAAAGTATACATTAGAAAAGAAGAAAGATCTAAAATCAAAAATCTAAGCTTCCAACTTAGGAAACCAGAAAAAGAGGAGCAAAGCAAATCTAAAGTAAGCAAAAGAAAAGAAATAATAAAAATTACAGCAGAAATCAATGAACTTGAAAACAGGAAATCAATAGATAAAACCAATGAAGCAAAAAGCTGGTTCTTTGAAAATGTCAATAAAATTGATAAGTTTCTAGCCAAGCTAACTAAGAAAACAACAGAGAAGACACAAATTACCAGTACCAAAAATGAAAGAGGGGACATAACTACAGGTTGCATAGTCATTAAAAGGATACCAAAGGAATACTATGAAAAACTCTATGCCCACAAATTTTATAACCTACATGAAATGGGCCAATTTCTTGAAAGATACAATCTTCCAAAACTCACACAAGAAATAGACAATCTAAATAAGCCAATATCTATTAAAGAAACTAAATCAATAATTTATGACCTTCTAAACAGAAAGCACTAGGTTCACTGGTGAATTCTACCAAATATTGAAAGAAAAACTATACCAATTCTCTACAATCTCTTTCAGAAGACAGAAGAGGAGGAAATACTTCCTACCCATTCTATGAAGCTACCACTACCCTAACACCAAAACCAGACAAAGACGCTATAAAAAAAAGAAAACTAGAGATAGTATCTTTCATGAACATAGACGCAAAAATTCTTAACAAAATATTAGCAAATCAAATCCAACAATGTATAAAAAGAATTATACACCATGACAAAGTGGGATTTATCCCAGGTATACCATTTGGTTCAACACTTGAAAATCAATTAATGTAATCCATCATATAAACAGGTTAAAGAAAAAAAATCACATGATTTTATTAATAAATGCAGAAAAAGCATATGACAAAATCCAACACTCATTCATGATAAAAATTCTCAACAAACTGGGAATAGAGTAGAAATTCCTCAATTGCATAAAGAGCATCACCCAAAAACCTACATTAATATCATATCATACTAACAGTGACTACCAAGTGATACTAAGTTAATATACTTAACAGTGAGAAATTAGAAGCTTTGTCACTACAATCGTGAATAAGGTGAGGATGTACCCTCTCACCACTCCTTTTCAACCTCATACTTCTAGGTAATGCAATAAGACAAAAAAAAGGGGAAGAAAAGGTATATAAATTGGGAAAGAAGAAAGACATAAAACTGTCTTTGTTTGAAGATGACATAACTGTCTATGTAGAAAACAAAAAGAATCGACAAAAAACCTTCTGAAATTAACAAGTAATTATAGCAAGTTTTCAGGATACAAGATTAATACTAGAAAGTCAATCACTTTCTTATATACCAGCAATGAATAAATAAAATTTGAAATAAAAAACACAATATCATTTACAGTAGAACCCCCCCAAAATGAAATACTTAGATATAAATCTAACAAAATCTGTACAAGATCTATGTGAGGAAAACTATAGAACTTGGATAAAAAGAAATCTATGAAGAACAAAATAAATGAGGATATTTTCCATGTTCATGGATAGGAAGACTCAATATTTTCAAGATGTCAGTTTTTCCTAACTTGACCTATAGATTCAGAATCCCAGCAACTTATTTCATGGATTATTGACAAACTTATTCTAGAGTTTCCATGGAGAGTTAAAAAACCCAGAGTAGTCAACACAATATTGACAAAGAACGAGGTCAGAGGAGTAACAGTTCTGAACTTCAAGACTTAATACAAAGCTACAATAAGCAAGACAGTGTGGTACTAGTGAAAGAACAGACAAATAGATCAATGGAGAGAGTCAAAAACTCAGAAATAGACTCACATATATATGGCCAACTGATCTTTGGCAAAGGAACAAAGACAATACAATGCAGCAAAGATAGTCTTTTCAACAAATGGCACTAGAACAACTGGACATCCACATGCAAAAAAAAGAATCTGGAGGCAGACCTTATAATCTTCACAAAAATTAACTCAGAATGTATCATAGACCTAAATGTAAAACACAAAACTATAAACCTCCTAGAAGATAACGTAAGGCAAAATTTAGATGACCTTGGACACAGTGATGATGTTTTAGATACAACACCAAAAGGACAATCCATGAAAGAATGAATTGAGAACCTGGACTTCATTAAAATTTATAACTTCTATTCTGTGAAAGCCACAGTCAAGAGACTGAGAAGACAAGCCACAGGCTGGATGAAAATTTTACAGACGACATATCTGATAAAAGGATGGTTATCCAAAATATGCAAAAAGAAAAAAAAAAGCCTCAATAAGAAATAAGAAAAAAACCTCAATAAGAAAAAAACTGGTTTAAAAATGGGCAAAAGACCTGAACACACACCTCACCAAAGATGATATACAGATTGCAAACAAACATATGAAAGAATGTTCCACATCATATCTCATTAAGAAACTGAAAATTAAAACAACAATGAGATGCAACTACCATCTATTAAAGTGGCCAAAATCCAGAATACTGACAATACCAAATGCTGGCAAGGACATAGAGCAAAAAGAACTCTCATTTACTGCTGGTGGGATGCAAAATGATACAGCCACTTTGGAAGACAGTTTGGCAGTTCCTTACAAAACTAAACATACTTTTATCATACAATATGTCAATCATTTCTTGGTATTTACCCAAATGAGTTGAAAACTTATGTCCACACAGAAAAACTGCACTTGGATGTATACAACATCTCTATTCATAATTGCCAAACTTGGAAGCAATAGGAACAAAGATGCCTTCAGTAGGTGATTGTTACATAAACTGATACATCCAAACAATAGAATATTATTCAGTGATAAAGAGAAATGAGTTATCAAGCCAGGAAAAGACATGTAGTAACCTTAAATGCATATTACTAAGTGAAAGAAGCCTATGTGAAAAGGCTACAAACTATATGAGTCCAACGAAATGATGTTCTGGAAAAAAGCAGTACTATGGATACAGTAAAAATATTAGTGGTTGCAAGGAGTTGGCAGGGAGAGAGGGATGAATAGATAGAGTGCAGAGGATTTTTTAGGGTGGTGAAAATACACTGTATGATCTTACAATGGTAAATACAGGTCACTATACATTTGTCCGAACTATAGACTATAAAATACCAAGAGTGAACCTTAATGTAAATTATGGATTTTGGATGATAGTGATGTGTCATTGTAGGTTCAATTGTAACAAAAGTATCACTCTGGTGTGAAATGTTGATGGTAAGGAAGGCTGTGCATTTGTGGGGTCATGGGGTATAAGAGAAACCTCTGAGCTTTCTGCTCTATTTTGCTGTAAACCTAAAACTGCTCTAAAACATAAAGTCTATTTTAAAGGAAAAAAATAGAATTGAGACACAGAGTGAAGTTAAAGCCAGCAGTAGGGGCCTGAGCTAATGGGTGAGAGTTGTTAGTACTAAGCAACCATATAGAGCTAGGTACAAGACAAAAAAAAATTGGAAGATGAAAACAGAGATTGCAGCATAACAAATCACAACAAATTTAGTGGCTTAAAACAACCCACATTTATTGCCTCACACAAGGACATGCACATGAGAAGGCAGGGATCATAGGGACCACAGTAGCCCCTGGCCACCAGACACATCATGACAGACAGAATCGGAGAAGAGAGAAACATGAAGCCCTGAGGGATGAGAGTGAATCAACCTCTGCTTCTGATTCTCCATTCCCCTCCAGTTTCAGCCAGCCCCAGGGGTATTTCCTGCCTTGGATTTCATGAGATTATCTCTAGACTTTCAGTAAAACAAACAAAAGCCAGGCACCATTCTTTCAGACACACCAGGGCAGATTTCTGCTTCTTAGAACCTAAAGAGTCATAGCTAGGATGGATTGGAATCTTCTTCTTGTATCGTATGGCAAATGTTTGGGAAGGCATACAGATTTAGCCTTGAATCTTGATCCCACAGCTTATAAATGAGGTGAACTTGAGCATTCGTGTAGAGTAAGCCTCAGGGTTTTGGGGGGTCTTTTTTCCTGTAAAATTAGAATTAAATATCTGCCCTGCAGTAGATACTTTTTTCAAATGACATGTGCTATAAAAGAATAGTTTCTTATTTCATCCCATTCTTCTTTCATTAATTTTTTTTCTGATTTTCTTCCTTTCTTTCTTCCCTCCCACATAATATTGTATTACTGATGGTTTTCTAGGGCTGCCGTAACAAAGTGTATACCACAAACTGCGTGGCTTAAACAACAGAAATTTATTGTCACAAAGTTCTGGAGGCTGAAGTCTGACATCAAGGTGTTGGCAGGGTCGATTCCTTCTGAGGCTGCGAGGGAGAATCGGTTCCAGGCCCCTCTCCTTGGCTTGTCTTCAGGTTCATACGGCCATTCAGACAGCTGTCTTCATGTTCACATGGTCTTCTCCTTGTAAGTGTCTCCATGTCCAAATTTCCCTTTTAATAAGGACACCAGTCATATTGGATTAGGACCCATCATAATGACCTCTCCTTAACCAATTACATCTTCAATGAGTTTATTTCCAAATCAGGTCACATTCTAAGGTGCTGGACATTAGGACTGTAACAAATGAATTTTTCAATTCATTGACAACCATGACACAATTCAATCCTTAACAAATGTATGAAACACAGAATATGTTAGACTATTCCCCTAATTCATCTATTCAGTTCTGCAAATGTTTATGTCTCACCTAACTTCTACATCTAAACACACGGCTATAGGTATTTTCTCTAAGCATCTCCATTCTGCAGTTGAAAAAACTAATAAGAGAGCATGTAAAAGATCTTCACATGGAGAGAAGTGGAAGAGATCCGGAAGGCATGTGAGATGTATACAGGAGCTTGTGGAGTCCGTCATCTGGTCACTTTTCAGGAGGATAAGCAGTGAACTCTAACATCTTTGACAGCATGTCTTAGGATTCTTTTAGTTGCACACAGGAGGATATATTGTATCAGACATTATTCTTCCAAGCTACTGAGCCCCAGGTGAGGGGATTTAGGAGGCAGGCTGGGAAGGTAAGCTGGGGGAGGGAGCTGCCGTGGTCTCCATATCACTAGAAAATGCCCTAGCCAGTTACATAGTAGTCCTATGATCCTAAATTGGCTCAGACTTTGGTTTGGGTTCAGGAGCTGGGTGAGGGCTTTCCTATGGTGCCATCCTAGTATTTCATCCTCTGCTCAAAGACCAGGAAAGCAGCACAGGCTAAGGACCAAAACATAGGGGCTTAGAGAATGTGAGAAAGCCTGGACGAAGACCAGTGATGAAGAGCAATGATGGGGAAGAGTCAAGGTCCCCTGAGACCAAACTACAGGAGACTGATCCTCAGCATTGCAGAGGATCATTACATCCATCCATGACATCTTATTTTTCTTTGGTTTTTCATTTTAGAAAATATATCCTTTAGTTTAGAAGACTTGGTGTGGGCTGAGATTGCATTGTGATTTGCCAACATAATTCTGTTTCCTTATCTCAGTTGGAGAATCAAATAGCATATTAATATAATACATTACACTAGATTCCACCAAGAGCATGCAGTAAAAGCTATTCTCCAACGTTTTCAGCCTGAGCTCAAATAAAGTTAATCAAATTTAATTTCATTAATAAAAGTTGGTCTGTGGACCAATAGTTATTTGGGAATGGGGGTTGAGGGCAAAAGTTTGAAGGACAATTTAAAGGTCAGTTTGTTTTAAGATGAGTTCAAGTTTAGCAATGCAATTTCACTGCATTTACTATACATCTCTGTGATGAATGCAAGGCAGGAAAACCAACCCTTATATTTTCTATTTATAATTAATGAGTGCCTTCTAGCAGGGTTGGGGAGAGGAGAGAATTGTGATTACAGAAGACCAACTCACTTGAGCAGCGTCAAATCTTCTAGAGGCCAATTTAAACCAGCTTTGGTGTCAGCTTTCTCACTTTTGTATTATGAGGTTTTACAGTGTTTTTTTTTTTTTTAAGTCTTGATTGGATGAAACATGATTAGAAAGGAGACAGAAGAGACTAATGATAAAACAATTGTTTTAAATAATTAAAGCCAATTACAGGACATTAATGCACCAGTCACAGTACTGTGGGGTTTCTAAGGAAGTGGTGGGGGCTGGGGGGGGTACTTAGCACTTCTCTGGCTCTCCAGAGCAAGATCTCCCCCAATGGTCACTGCCCATAGACCAAGTCGACCCCAATGGAACAGCCATAGTGGGAAATTCCAAGGAGCCTTAACCTCACTGGACATCCAGAATTTGATATCTCCTTCCATCAGATGAAGCCCAAGATCTGGGGCTTGCTGACTCCCAGGCTCTCTCTCCCTCCTCCCTGTCACTTGAGAGTGGCCTCCAGGAGAACTGCAGGGATCTTTGATTCCATCCACACTAGGTGGGGGAAGTGCCATGTTGCATGGGAAGCGGGAATATTGCATGTCTCCCATCCTTACCATGACACGCCCCCCTTCCTGAATCTAGCTCACCTGGAGACCATGCCTAGCCTCCTGGCAAAAGGAGTCCTGCTCCTGCACCTCACCCACTGACGAGGGCCTTACTTGGAAAGCACAGACTGGTGGCACTACAATCCAGCCTGACCAAGCAGTGCCCACCACATCGACTTTGCTAACTGGCCGGCAGTGCCTCCCAGGATGGATACCACTGCTCCCTGTGACCCACATCTCCCCCATTCCTGATCTCCCCTTCACAGTGGATATCACACAGCCTGCTTAACCCAGTTCTTTAATAAGAGAATCCAAACATAGCACAGTTTGTTTCATTAAGGATATGTTGTTTTCAGCACCTTGGCCCGTGGCTGTCAACCCTGATTATGCACCTGAAAGTGTTGGGGGGTTTTTAATGCTAATGCTTAGGCCTCACCTGCTGAAGATTATGAGCTAATTGGTCTTCATGAGGCTCAAGCATTGGCATTTTTGCTGTGAAACACAGCCAGGGGTAAGAACGTGAGTAGTGAGTTGAGTTCAACTCCAAACCCTCTGGTCACCACACAGCTCCCATGTTAGAAGGACACCTTTCAGCACCCCTCTGGTTTGTGTCCACTGGTTCTCTTGCTCCTAAATGATGAGCTTACATGCTAAGGATGCTCCCCACCTGTTCCTCACACCAGGTCCCCAAGGTGAAGCAACGTGATTGTGGGGAAGAAAAAATACGAAGAATGAAGCCGTGACAGTGCTCCTTATTGAAATGTCTGACGAGATTATTGAAGCAATTAGAGTGACCGAACTAATGTTTCAGGTCATGCCTTATGCCAGGAAGACTGCAGTAAGAAATTCATGAAGCTTGAAAGGGGTCTTGTCAGACCCTTTTTTTCTGTGGCTATTCTGCACAGAGGAAGAGAAACCTCTTTGCTGACTTCCAAAGGAAGACTCCACAAATAATTCATCTAACTGGCTCCAGAGCAGAGTATTGCTGCTTCCTAGAAATTCCTTCACTTGAATCCCTCTCCAGAGGCTGCAGGGCTAGTTTCCTGCTGAAAGAGAAAAGAGAAGCCCTAAAGTCCAGTCACTCATATCAAACAGCAATACACCTTCAGTTAGATGAAAGAGTGCTTTACCTCACTTTTGTCATATTAATAAAACATTGACGCATTAAAAAGTTTGCCCCACTGCAATGCAGCATTTCATGGCTTTATGTTAGGAAATTGCATCAGCCAATACAATATATGATATTGTAAGTAACACCCAGAAACAACAAAAAAATAAAGCAAAGAAAAAAACAAAGAAATAAGAGTCCAGCCAAAGACCCCAGACCTCTCAAATATTTTCTACTAGTGTCATCCACTTCAAATCAAAGATTTACTCAAAGGATGAAAGACTAAAATGATGAAAACACAGAAAGGTGCTACCTGTAACCAAATATGTTATGAACTTTCTGAGAATTAATCATGTAATCATTTAACAACCAATAAATCATGCACCTCTTTCTTGCTTGAACATATATATGGACCATGGTGGAAATAAAATTTATAAACTTGAAAAAAATTGATATGACCTTGATTAAAATTTTTAAAAAACCCTCCAATGTTGGTTTCCTGGTTTTGATATTGTACTAGAGTTGTGTGAGATGTTACCATTAAGGGAAACCAGGACCTCCCTGCACATTTTTTTAAACTTCTTGTGAACCTATAATTATTCCAAAACAAAAATTTAAAGAAAAAACACTCTACCCACAAAGGAAATGAAGTGGGACCTTGGAAGGAAAGAAGCTTGTGATCGATAGAAGCTCATCATCAGTAATAATAGTAGTGGTAATATTCATCACAGTAGTACTGGTAGTCATCTTGGTAGTAGTAGTAATAGTAGTAATTGTACTAGTAGCAGTAATTTGGGTAGTAGTGGTAGTAACAGTAGTAATACTAGTAGTAGTAGTAGTTGACAGGAAGCATTTACATTCCATGACCATTGCGGTACAGTGAAGAAAAGTAAAGGGGAAACACCTTATTTAAATTTAAATCTATGTAAGATCAGTCTTGTTATATTTACTGAGAGAAAGCAAGAAAATTCTCAAAATAATTCAATTCCAAACTGTATATTTCTCATTTAATTTCCCAGGAATGCAATCTTTAATTCAAAAGCACGTGAAGAGCTCAAAGCATGTGAAATAATGCATTGTTCCTTAAATCTACAGAATATGTTTATTATAGGATATGGAATTTTTTTATTTAACATACAAATTAAATCCTCAGCCTTGTACTAATTGCTCTACACTATATAAGTAGTGGGTTCTTCTAGTATTCAGAAAGCACCAGACCCTCTGGGACTTACTTATCTTTCTCCTTACAGGACAGCTTAAAGATAAATAGTTATTCCAGCAAATTCAAGACCAAACACAATTCAAAGTTTATTTCTTTGTGAAGTGTCTCCCACTATCAATCCAAATGAGAAATAGGGTGATGGGGCTGGAGAGGGAATATGGCAAAGATCCTGGAGATGTTTAGGATGTAAAGCACCTACTATATGCAGGTGCCACTCTAGACACAGAAGACTCAACAGTGAACAAGACAGTCACGGTCTTCCCTGTTCTCAAAAAAGAATAACCATAAGCATAAAATCCAACAAACAAGAGCATTTCAAGTAGGGTTTAAAACTACGAGGAAAATAAAACCCAGAAGATGTGATAGAGAACAGTGGTTTTCAGAGGCCCTGGGTCAGGGGAGGTCCCTCTACTGGGTGACACTTGAGCTGAGACCCGAAAAATAAGCAGGCCAAGGGGAAGAAACAAATTTCCTGTAATAGGGAAATCAAAGGGCTTAAAGGGAAAAATCCATTTAGTCTTTGTGACAAACAGAAATGGCTAAAAGGACAATAGATGGTAAAATGAGAGAGGAAGCTTAGGGCCAGATTATTCAATCTGATTTATTAAATTTGGATGGATTGGGGATGGAAAAATGGGGAGGGGCTGTAGTGAGAATTGTTTCTAGATTTCTGTTTTGTTCACTAGGTGGAGAGAACATCACCAGCTGAGGCTGGGGAAGAAGGGCTGGTAGAGGACTTGTCCAGTACAGGGTGCTGTGAGACACCTTCTAGTCTCAGGTCCTGGCTTGTGGGCCAGGGTAGCCCAAGGTTCCAGTTGTCCAGATCCCCCACTGAACCCCCCCCCCAGCTAGGGCCTGGGCCCTCCCCCAGGGCACTGCCTGGGGACAGGTGCAGCCTCCTCTCCTCTCAGCGCCCACAAACCCCTATCCAGCCTCTACCCTCTTCTCCCCTGAGCCCGGGAGCGGATCACCTCCAGCTCTTCTGCTGGTGCCTGTACTTGTTCCCATTGCTGCTGTAACAAACTTCCACAAACACAGTGGCTTAAGACAACACAATGTATTTTCTTGTAGTTCTGGAGGTCAAAAGTCCAAAATGCACCCGAATGGGCTAAAAATCAAGGCGACGACAGGGTTGCCTGCCTTCCAGAGGCTCCAAGGGAAACTCTTACTTTGCCTCTATCACCTTCTAGGGGCTGCCTACCTTCCCACTCAGTGCTGGCTCCCATTCGATGAAAGACCAGGAGCTGGGCACTAAAGCAGCACCACTGTATACATGCCTCCCCTGGAATCTGGGCCAGATCCCCAGCACAGAAGCCACTTCTGGGGAAGGGATGAGAGTCATTATTTAAGAATAAGAGTAGCCAGGGACTTCCCTGGCGGTCCAGTGGTTAAGACTCCTTGCTTCCACGGCAGGGGACGTGGGTTGGATTGCTGGTCTGGGAACTAAGATCCTGCATGCCATGCAGCATGGCCAAAAAAAAAAAAAAAAGCATAGGAGTAGCCTAAGGGCCTGCCTGGACTGCGCTGTGCTGCTGGACACATTCTCCTGGGAATTCTCAGATAGACTGTTACTGTTGCCTCTGCCTGGAGACGTGTGTCTCTTGGGTATAGTCTGTACCTCCTCTACCACCTTGAGTGCTCTGTACACCCACCGTCTTTCACAGGTGAGCCCCTCAGAGGAAGAGGTAAATGGGCGTCCTGAGAAGGTCAGGACCACCAGCCCAAATGTGCCTCCAATACCACATGGCATGCTAACGGGCTCCACCATATCCCTCTCTCTCCATGACCACCATTTCTGGTCTTCTATAATCTTCCCAGCCCTTCTGCTCACAACTCCCCACCTTCCACCGCCCTCCATCAAAAGTCCAAAAAGGGAATTGCCTCTTACTCAGGTTGTGATGAATAATATGTCAATCATAATGCATTTCAGTCATAAGGAGAATAGCTCTAGAGAGTCCCCAGGGAGGGTGAGTGGGTGACGAGAAAGCATACTCTTGCAACTTAGATGACCTACATTTTTTTTAATAAAAGTTGTCAATGAGAAAATGGGTCTTCTTCTGAGCTACTAAATTGTTAACATCTGTGCATATGTAAACTGACACAGATTCCCAATCTTTCATCCCTCACATCTGTAAAATACTTTGGAGTTTACAGTTTATTCTAAATCCGTCCCCACCCATAGGGACGGCACCAAGGTTTACCCTTAAAACACCTTATTTGCAGCAGCTGAGTAGGAGGACCTTGGGGGTCTGAAGCCTGGTAGGATGGCAGGGCTCTGTCACAGGAAAACTGTCACACATGTGTCACAGAGCCTTCCCTGCATGGTGTGCAGGAATCACCCAGAAAGACAGAGAGCTGAGACTTTCCCAGGTCTACACTATCTACTGTGTAAACTGTTCTCGACTGCTTTCTGTAGATGGCAAATTTGGTTTAAGACTTGTTTTCACTACAAACCAGTAGGGAAGTTTGGGAGGCATAACCACCTCTCACTGTTGACCAGATACCATTAACTGGTGAAGAGCACTTCAGAGCTGTGAATGGTGTAGCTGGCTCAAGGCAGTTCTCAGCAGTGAGAGGGAAGGCCCACGATGTGCCCAGTCAGGGGCACCGAGATGGATCTCAGAACCAGCCTCCCTTTTCAAAGTGGGCTCCACTCCTGTAGTCGATGGTCACATGACCTCGCTGAGCTGGGTAAGACCAGCAGTACAACCTGAATAAGCACCGAAGTCACAGTTTCCAAGAGGAGCCAGTAGAAATCTAGCTGCCACACACCATGGAGGGCCCAGGAATGCACTGCCCATGGATGATCCCATAGCCGATCCTTGGTCTCCAGACCCTGGGCTCTCTTACTTGGATGAAAGTCCTGGGAAAAGACCATTGCTAAAGGCAGTGCACATCCCCCAGGTCCCTGCAGACTTTGGGTTCCCAACAATCATGATCACAGACGTCCAAGGTTTGCAAGGTAAGACTGTGCACAGGAGGAAAATGCCACAGCTCACAGGAGGGGAGTCATGTGGGCTTAAATGGAGAGAGGATCCATGAGCATACATGGAAATAGTGAATAGTGCACACAAGATTACAAGAGGAGAATGCACAGAAGCTTACACAGAGAGAGTGCACACAGGCTGGCAAGAAGGAGTGCGTGCAGGCATGTGGGAAATTGCACGTGGCTCTCATGGAGACATATGCATGGACTCACATGGAGAGATACACATATGCTCAAATGAGGAGATACACACAACTCTTGGGAACCTAAAGCCTATTCCCCAAACATCCCCATTTACAGAGAAGAAGAATGACCCAGGAAGGCTCAAGACTCACCCTCCTTGCCAGCTCGGGTCTAGAACTACTGACCAGCATCCATGTGACAGGATATGACTTTGGGGTGGGGGGTGGGGGGCTTATTTAATTTTAAAAGAAACTGAAACAAAATTTCTCTCAAGACATTTCCAACATTGTGTACAAGCAGGACGAGGAAACTTGAAGTCCAGTTTTAAAGCTTTGGGGGCACTCCTCCAAAGGCTGCCTGTGCATTCTTTTTACTACAGATTGTGATTGTGGAAGAATAATCAGCTCAGGAACCAAGCACTCGCCTCCCTCAGGGCCACAGTCCTCCCAGAGCACCCCACGCTTCTCCTCTGCATGCTCAGGCCTGCTCACAAGGCCTCCTTGTTCAGAGCCTGGCCTGGCCCCCAAACACAACAGGGCCCCTCGCTCTCACCCCAACTCCTCTTTCAGTTTTCTTCTACGTGTTTATGCTAAGGACTTTTGATTGCTCGTGTTTTGTTTCTTTACTGTCTCTCTCCTCTCTAGAATGTTAGCAGAGTGAGGGTAGGACTTTCCCCTGGTCTGTACACGGCTCTGAACAGAGCCTGATATATAGTAGAGGCTCAGTCAACACAGCTCAAATAACAATAAACAAACTATATGCCTCAATGCACATAGTGTTCTGTTTCCAAAAGGCTATACTGGAAGACATAGGATGTTACATTAAAATAAAAAATTCTCTGGTGGGTTCCCAGAAAGTAGTGATCTCGTATCCCTATAACTCACTCTTGTTCCTGAGACAGTAATCGTGGAGTGACTTTGAGTGGTTATGGAAGGTTTCTTTATGATCCTGCCCCAGGTGAGACACTTCTCTTAGAGTCAATCTTTCCAAGTCCACCAGCCCTATCCTGAGGGCTGGGGAGCCACACCATGTAACACCTCCTCCCTGGGCACTGGGGCTCCAGGGAACCATCGAGTGGTGCAAGTGAGCAGCTGTAATTTTCCATACAGTTCCCAAGACTCCTGCCTAGAGCATATTTGTAAATGATTCAAAGGTGGTGGAATATGACACTGTACCGGAGTCTGTCATTTTCCTGACAACCTGTCATAAAATCAGATGCAATCCATGACGGTGGTCTTCAGGATCACTCCATGCTTGGACGGTTGTGTCAACACCAGAGCACTCTGGGAGATATCAGTTGAGGTAAGTCCAAGGAGTCGGTTTTTATTGTAAGCATTCTGTAGCAAGTCTTCAGTAAACATTCACTGGGCTGCAAGTTTCTTCCCAGTGGTGTCCACATGGGTGATAAAAAGCCCGAGTGAGAAGTCACCGCCAGCTCACCTTTGGAGGACACCCCTGGCAAGTGCTCAGATCCTGAGTGAAAGGTATAAAACTGGTTACCCGGGCAGGCCTCGTGACCCACAATGTAAAATGTTTGTTTAACACAGGCCACTTTGTCAAAGTGGCTGCTAGCGCCACCTGGAAACCACTGCCCTTGAATGGCCGGTAAGCAGTATGATCATTTCTATGCGTTTTAAATCATGTTGAAGGATAATAACCAACTATCGAAACACCCAACATTTGTAAAAGCAGAAAAGCAATCCCATCCGTGAGACCTAGATGTTGAGATAGGAAGTTCCAAATCTTAGAGCTTCACACAGTATCAGCCTTTGTGTCCTTTTCCCCTTCTTCCCCCACCACACACACACACACCATCCACACTGACAAAAGCCTCTACCCACATCAGCCTCTTTAATAATGCAGCGTGGAGAAGAGGGCTAGAAATTGTTATTTTGTTATTCTGCCCAAACCTAAGTGACAGGAGAAAGTATTTCCCAGCCTCGCATCCTTGAGATGCTAAAACTTGATTTGCAATTAGTTTGGTGCTGAATACGAGTGCCCAAAAGAACAACATTGTAGCAAGACTGATGATGCCACCGTGCAAAACCATTAGTAGCGCACTTGTTGAAGACGATTTGAATGCAGAACAAAAGGTACCTTGGAAATAACGGTCCAGCTAATGAAATTACATTCCTGAGCAGCGAGGCCTGAATTTAATGAAATGATGTAGAATGCATGCTTGAAGTATTTAAAGGGTTTGGAATGTACTCCCTCATTCTCTTTGGAATGGTTTGGGTTTGCAGTGCTAAGTAATACAAGTTCTCAGTGAAGATTTGTGTGTGTGTGTGTGTGTGTGTGTGTGTGTGTGTGTGTGTGTGTTTATGACAATAGCAAGTACCTACACCAAAACACACAAGGCCAGAAACTGCATTTCTATAGAAAAGAACACCATTAAGTTTTAGCATATGCAGGATTTGGATATATGCAAGAGGCTCCTTTAGGGATCAAGATGGTCGTGATTCTGTAATGATTGCTTCCTTTCCACTACTGCCAGCCTCCGTATGCAGAGTTACCTAATGGAGGTCCACAGAGAACAATCCAGAAGCTAGGAGGCCACAGGGACCGTCAGTACACAAGCATTAAGACATAAGAACAAACTCGGTGAATGCAAAAAGAAAATTAAATTACCTTTAAAAGGATTATGGAGCCAGCTAGGAATGCTAAAGAAATTCATCCAAGCCTATTGCTGGCTGTCTTTGCTCATAGAATCTTAATTCCAAATGGTGTTGATGGGCACTCACTCCAAATCCTTAAAAACACACGGATTCCTGTCACATAAGGATGAGGGTTCAATGAAGAATCAATATCCAATTCTCATATGAGATGGAAGAAAACTTCAGGAAAGACACCTGTTAACAAACTAAGAGAAATGACAGCTTAAATTTGAATTTGAAGAGCACCTTGTAAATTGTCTGCACAGATGTGACATTATTTACATGATAATTTCATGCTTCTCAGCACACAGAGGAAAATAAAACTTGTTAGATGACATAATGGGACCATTAATTCTATTAATGGATCAAGGGTTTTTTCTAGAACTTTTCTGTTGCTTCATCATCTTGATCTGATTGGCAATATTGTTACATCTAGAAAGAAAACAAGTTTGCTAGCTTGCCCAGAAAAACAATGCGTCAAAGTATTTGAGGCACTTAGGTTCATTTATTTGGAATGACCCCTTAGACAAAGTATTAAAAATTGTTTCAGGACTAAGTAGTTTTCCAGTCACTGAAAGAACAGAATGAAGAGCTTTGTCTATAATACTTATTTCAGAAAGCATGAAAGGAATAAGCGTGTATCAGCCACAAAACCGCTAAGCTTCTCAAACTCAGCTGAATCAGCTGCATTTCAGTGGCAATGCTCTGGAAGCAAAAAATGATAGATTACCATTGTGGCGAGCTCCATTTCGAAAGCGCAGAGGAATTCTCTTCTCTACACACTCACATTTCATCACTCACTTGCAATTTCCGTAGAGTACTCTCCAAACGGAGAGCAATGAGGAGGCGGCCATGGGATAGATTCAGATTCAAGAGATGCAAGACTAACCTACTTCACCCTGAAAAATAGTCCACGTTGTCCCTCTGTAAATAGAATTATAGCTCCACCAACAACCAGCCCTGATGCCAAAGTGCCTGGGTGAACAAAAATTAAATGCCTCTGAAAAATGGTTTTCTGCCCATCAGCATCTATCTGTTCTGGCCTTCTTTGCTTTTCCCATTTGTCTCTCTTTTCATTTAGAACCACGCAGGATGCTGCCTTTCACTCCAGGCACACGTCCTCACAGCCCTGGGTGTGTGTGAGTTGTCCTTGTCACCTATGGAGCTACATGTGAGAAAGAAATTACTTATTGATTTTCCTTCCTGTGGAATGGTGTCTTTGGAATAGTTTTTTGACCCAGGTCAGGAATGACACAGCTCCAGCATTGGGAACGTAGACCCTGCCTTGCTGGGGATGTCCTGCTCACCCGTCAGCCCATCTCAGCTGCTGCCCGTCCCAGGATCACCAGCTCCGAGCTCTTTTGATAAGACAAAGAAAAAAGTATGCACTTCAGAAATTGAAAGAATGAACAAAAAATAGTATTTTCCCATCTGAGCACTTGAAACAGCATGGTATGAGCTTTGTTTTACTCCTTTATTCTAAAAGGTTCGGGAGGGCTCGTTTTGAAAGGAGGATGCAGCTTGGGTGTGCAGAGAAAACAGAAATGGACAAAGGCATAAAGCTGGACGGGGCCCAGGCACATGGAGTCAGCATGCCGAGTGTCACAGTAGGGTGGAAAACTGGGTAGGAACCTAAAGAGGAAAAGTCCTTCATAGCAGACGGAGGTGTTTGTGCTTTATCCAGGCAGCGGCAAACTATGGCCCGTACACCAAATCTGGCCTACTCCCTGTTTTTTGTGTGGTTTTTGTTTTATTTTGTTTTGTTTTGAGATAACATTGATTTATAACATTTTGTAAGTTTCATGTGTACATCATGTTCTACCTATGTGTACCCTACAGATTGCTTGCTCACCACAAAATTTAGTTTCCAAATAAGCTTTTATTGGACCAGAGCGTTCCACCTGAGATCAAAGCGTTCCAGGCAGTGGCCCAGGTAAACCTGTGTCTGTAAGGATGAAAGCTGTATATCTGGGGGAAGATGAGTTAGACAACAGCTCACACCCACCAGCCCCAGGACTCCACCTGTAACCGAGCAGGACCCTATGGGGCCTTCCCAGGACAGCCTCCCACCATGGCCTCCGCCTGCCTCTTGTCTGTAGAGAAAACTTAGTGAAAGAATAAATTTAATCAAAGAAGTGAGAAAATGCAGAAGCAAAGGAAAACAGTCAAATAAGACAAAATAATAATAATTTAGCCATTAAGCAAAGTTCAAGGACATTAATTCCTCCTCAAAGGCTAGAGATAATATTCTAAGCCATATCCTTTGAGCCGTTTTACAGATACTGAAACCCTCACCAGGTGGAAGAAGTTAACTACATGATGACCAGACTGTAGCCATGACATAGGCTGCTCCATCTTGCATTGTTCCAAGAACTGGGCTCAAGGAAATGGGAACAAAGTGACCCTGGAACTAAAGATTAACTGTACTTAAAGCAATCCAGATGACACTGATCAGACCACCGCATGACCAATTTCAAGATGACTGTCAGAGCTGACTGTGCTGTTCTGGATGTAGTCCCCTCCCCTACCTGTATACCCCTGAAACTCCCCTTTAAAAGCTCTTGCCCACTGATCAGGAGTTAGGAATTGGCTTTTGGACATGAGTCCACCTTCTCCCCAGGTTGCCAGTCTCCTGAATAAAGCCACCTTTCCTTTCCTACCAACACTTGTCTCTCCAGTATTGGCTTTCCAGTAGTTAGCATCCAAACCTGATCTCAGTAATGCACCCCCGGCAGTCTCTGTCTTTGCTCCCCTCAGCCTCATCCCAGTGCTGCTACTGTGATCCCACTGGCCCTCTAAGGGGAGCCTCTCATTCTTCCTATCATTCTGACAAATGCTCTTCTTGCTGCCATGACTCTCCGCCAACCCCAGATTCCTGCCATCAGCTCAGAGCACCCTGGAAGTTTCAGAGGGTCAATTGGTGATACTGACTTCTTTTAATGATTGAAATAAAAGCCAGTTGAAACCTCTTTCTCCAAATCATACTTTAATTTTGTTCAAATGGTCTGCTCTCTGTAAGAGATACAATAATCTTTGAAGAAGACCATTTTTTAAAGTAATCTGACTACCCTATGCTTATATATTAAGCTCTCGCTGCAACTTTTTGGAGAAATAGACACGTCTCTGACCCAAATCATGTTATGCTTAATTCTAGTTAAAGAAGAGAAATAACTAGGGGAAATGAGTCATGAACTCTTCTAAAAACAACATTGTACAGATATAGATATACAGATATATACATCCTAGTGGTTCTGTTTCTCTAGAGAACACTGGCTGATTCAGCATGCATATATAGTAGGATCTCATTTTGTTAAATTACTATAACTATGTAGATTTACTTGTGGTGAAGTGACTGCAGTATGTCCCCAATTTGTTCCTGTATCCATGCCTTTTGATGATCCCTTTCACTCTGACTATAAGCTCAGCCATTTAGCTTGAGTTTTACCAGTGAGACAATAGCAAATGTGATCTAAGAGAAGACTTGAAAAGTGTTTGGGTATTGGAGCTTACCTTTCTGCTGCTCTTGAAACCTGAGGCCACGGTGTGAACCAGCACCGGGTAGGCTGCTGCAGGAAGCAGAAGCCACTGAAGAAAGACCCCAGACACACCACCTGAGCTAATTAAGGCCAATCCACTGGCTGACTGTTGGCAAAGGAGCAAGCCCAGGTGAGGTCACCTGAGACTTGCCTGTGCCAGAATGCCCAGCTGAACCCAGCCCAAACTGCCTACCTGAAGAATCATGAGCTAAATAAATGGTTGGTATTTCAAGCTGCTACGTTTGGGGATAGTTTCTTATGAAGCAAATAATAACTAATACATTATAATAGAACAAAAAATGCCTGGCAGTCTGTATCCTAAAGAGTGAACAGCAATAATTTCCATGTAGATATTATAGATGACTTTCCATTTATTCTTCTCAGCATCTTTTCCCACTGTTTATAATGAGCATATATCATTTCTATGAGCATAAATAATAATAAAAGCACATTTTCATTTTGAAAAATTAATGTTTAAAAGTGAGCCCTCTCTTCTCAGATTTTCTGCTGTAATTACTATTTGCACAACTAATTCTCTGATTAATTATGAAGTGTTTTAATATCTTGAACTGATATTTAAGGCTTTCATTGCTATTTGACTATGGAAGCAGAATTTGTGTGTGTATCTTCCAGAGTTATTAACCTATAACTGACATATAGCATAGACTCATAAATGATTTGCTTCACTTTGATTAGAAATCACTATTTTCTATTACCAAGTAAGGCAGGGTAAGGAATAGAGTATTTGCAAAAGAAAGAAAAGGAGATGGGGCCATTTGTATCTGCCTGTGCCCTGTGTAAACGGTGGGAGTTCCTTTGGTTACACCACAATTCCCTGCTTCCACTTCCAATTTCAAGCTTAACTCAGACTGATTTAAGCAATAAATATACATACAAACCAGTAACTTAAACAAATCATGGAAATTTAAAACCCACATCTAAAGGACCATTAGAGAGCTAATCTGGAAAGAGGATAGTTTCTAAAGACAAGTAAAACAAACAACATGGAAAAATTGCATAAGCCAAAAGAGTTCAGGTGTGAAAAAGGTCATCCTCAATTAACATTCTGGAATTTAATTTTTAGACAATATGACCAAAAAGCCAAAAATTATTCACTGTCAATCGTTAGTAAAGAAATATAGAGCAAGCAGGCATTGTTCAGCTTTCTTTGATTTTTCAAAAAGACTCCATGTAAATTTTTAAGAGGCAGATGACACAGAGCAAAATAATAGATGATAAAAACTAGGTAAATGCTAGATGAGAAATGAAGCGAGACTGTCACTGCCTTCATCTTCAAGAGGGTCACTGGGCTACTTCTGGGAGAGCTGTTATGCACCATAAAACTGAGTGGCTCTGAAAAGAATCTGAACACTGGGACTCTAAAATCTGCGGACGGCACTAAGATGGGAGGTGGAAAGAACGAGGACCGGTGTGACCAGGTTTAAAAGAAGTGAGTCGTTTAGGTAATGGGGCCAGCTGATGGCAAATGCAGTTCCTTCTGCAAGACTGTGAAATAATTAGTCCGGGAGAGAGAAGCTAATCTAGTATTAATGATCCTCCATTTATGTAGCATTATTCTTTACAAAGCACCTTTCACCAGGAGGTTCCCACAATGCCTCTGTGATGACCATTCACAGGGTGCTAAGGTGTTAGTAGGGGTGGAAGGAGCCGTGTCGGGGGAGACGTATAATCCACATGACTGGGGCACGAGGAGAAGGCAGAGCTCAAAAGAG